>NW_024609878.1:640938-814418 GCF_016920785.2 Ixodes scapularis
GAATATGAAGGCGACAAAAATCCAATTTGATCGAACGCGCAGGTGGAAGTCAGAAGTATATCGTAGCATTATCGGCTCCCAGACAAAAAACACTCTAAAATATGTTTTAAAAAAAATCCCTCCCCCCCCCCTTTTTTTAAAAAAACATATTTTAGAGTATTTTTTTAGAGTGTGAGGCGGACGTTAAATTTGGGGTCTCTGAAGGAAAGACAATCCCGTTAGCGCCCTCCGATCCCCTCCTAAGCTGCAAAGGGAGTGGCGTCGGGACAAGCCAAGTGGAGAGAATATGGGAAAGTACGAAGCGAGGAAAAGGGGAAAGCGCGAAGTGTACGTCGGCCTTTGGGGGAAACAAAATTATTCAGATTGCCTTCAGCTGTTCTTTTAAAACACGGGCATAATAGTCGTTAAAAGGACTGCCAAGGAAGACGTAGGAAGTTTGGTTTTGTTTTCCCAAGTTTGAAATAAGTGTTCCTTTTAAGGGGAAAATGCGATTTGAAAGTCTTAGACATTAAGATAAACAGACTCTCTACATCTTTTTCTACTAATCACCGAGGAGTGAATCTACACAACAACCACTCGGCCGTGACGACTGATATTTCTAGGACCTTTCTTCAGCGACAGAAAGCACGCGCGTCGTCCGGTGCGCCACGCGTGCAAACAGGTGTATACAGCAGGCGCGCGAAGGTAACTTTCCCGCACGAGCCCAGACATTGCGGCGAAAGAACCTTTCCGAGCTGCGAGCTCCTCCAACCGTCCCCTAGGAGTCTATGGATTTGAGCCCGCGCTTGGCCGTACGTCTGAGCATGCGCAGTGCCGACAGCAGCACCACCGCGCTCGCGTGACGTGAGAGAGTTGAGTTGGTCTGTGGACGTTTGCAAGTAATCCCTCTGAGCGCCGCCATCTTGCTGCTGGTGCGGGTCCCAGGGTTTCCAGACCGGCTCCCAAACAACGCGTTTTTTATCCACGGTGGCCAGGCTAGCTATCGAAGCGCGGCTGTCTGTACATTTTGAACGGTGGTTCGAATTGAATAGCGCCGCGTCATTCTTAGCCTCGCACAGTGCTAGGCAAACCCAGGCCATACCGCCCGCTCTCTTTGCGTCGTCGAAACTGCGGTTTGACGCTGCGTTGTTCGACTCCAGGCAGTAGTCACATGGACCAAATTTCTTCCTCTTCGCGTCCCGGTCTCCGTCCGTTGCCACGGCAGACCCGTCCACCCACATTCCATCATTAGGGTTCGTTGATGCGATACTGCTGTATTGCTATTCAAACGATTCAAAGGGTATTTCCGCGTATTCCTCATTGCCTCCGAGTTTTCTGATAATTTGCTAAATACACCGGCAAGCATTACTGAAACAGTAACCCAAATACTGGGCCAAAGAATCTCTTTTTCTCGCGAAGTTATTGAATTTACCATTCCTCACCGTGTTTTTCAAAGTAAACGTCTCTACGGGCAACATTAGAAAAATGACGTTAGCGGAAGAGGTTCGCTCTTTGAACTGTAGACCACAGTGCTGTAGACTTTGTTCCCAACTGATTACAAGCAGCTTCGGGGTGTCAAATGAATGAGTTGGAAGCTCGCTCCAGCACCCGCGCAGCAGCACGAAACAAATGCTCGGCATAGTCCATCCGAAAAGATCGTCTGCTAAAGACGCCGGCTCTCGGCGCCGTACGCTCGTACGTTGGCGGCGTTCGTTGCGCCATCTCTTGTCTCCCGTGCGAAACGGCGCCGTGTTGTTTGAAGACCGGTGGCGTCGCTGCGTTTCGATAGGAGCTAAGCCTTTTTCTTTCTTTAGTTTTTCCTCAGGTAAGTTCGTTCGCTCCTTGCAAATTTTACAAAAAAAAAAAAAAAAAAAAAAGCACCATCTGTGGGCAACGCTGCACAAAGCCGTAGCGCAATAGGTTAAGTTATCGAATTTTGCGGTCAATTTAAAGAGCCTGGCCTCTCCTTGAATCACCCTGTAGATAGTTGGAATAGGCAAAGAAATCGTCGGGGTACAGCAATGTCTTGTATACTAGGTAGAGGTAAGCTGTTTGAAAGTAAAAACACTAACTGGCCGGACGCTCATCACGCGTCACAGTGTTTCTTTTTTATTTTTTTCGGTTTACACACACTACCGAACTTGGCATTCGCAACCGGTGATAAGTAGCCGGGATCACACCTCGTGGCGTCACAAAAAATACCATAAAAAAGTACCAAACTTTTTTTTTTTTTTTTTGCGTTTTCGGGTTAGGGGTTAGACACCAGGTTAGGTTTCGAGACCTACGCTCCGAAGGCGAGGCGTGGGGTGCCGATAAACACCGGGTCTGCTAAAACTCTCCGTACGAATACACGTATCTCCGGGCAGTTTTTGTTCTTTCAGTTTAGTAAATCTAGTACGGATACTCACTGAGAAACGTAAAAAAGAGAGAGAGAGCGGGGCAAAAGAGGGAGCACTTTCGCGGCCGACGGGGGCGTCGTGACAAGCACCACCTGTGGAGCCCACATGTCATTTCTCCCGTTACGACTCCGACAAACCTAGCCGTCCTGACGCGCGCCCCGACCACGTGACGGCGACGGCATCGAGTTGCCGGACGTTCCACTTTTGCGCCAAGGCCTCGGGCGCGTCAAGCGTACGCGCGTCCTGGCCATCACCTGAAGAGTCCGACGTTAGAGCTACTGAATGAAGTTATACACGCTTAAAGCAGGGGCCTCCAAAGCCCGGCCCGCGAAGGTCTTCCCACCGGCCCGTGGCTGACTGCGGTCCTTCCAATAAAGCCCGGCCCGCAGGCCCGCTGCTACCGGTACAAAAATAAACGCGTGCCGACCGCGTAAATGAAGATAAAATTGTTTATCGTAAGGCTTGTCCTCTTGTCATACTATTCATTGAAAGTTGTCATCCCCAACACCGTCATTCTTAGCCCCCTTGTCCCCTGTTTTATATCTGCGTAACGTGCGTATGATAAAACTCTTTCACTCTCCAGGGGCCCTAATCTACACGACGCGACCGAAAGAACGGGACGTTGCCGCCTGCTGCGATTGGTCAGCGGTGCTGAGCTGACCAATCGCAGCAGGCGGCGATGTGAAAGTATCGATTATTGTGAAAATATTGCATATTGTCAGAATCAGTTATATTAGTCTCATTAGTATTCTGGCCTTTTGGAACATTCTAAAGTTCACATTTCCTGGTCTATATGCCGGGTGAGTTTGCAGGGTCCCAATTATTATGTAATGTCATAATTATAGCTAAATAGTGTACTTCAATACAAGGTAGATGTGTTTAGACATCTTTTATTCTTCTTACTTAATTTGTACTCTTGCTTTCAACTTTGTATATTTTTTCTCAATAATAATTACTTACTTATTTACAAACCTCGAGACGGAAAAAAAAAAAAAAAATACCCTGCTCCGGTGCCCGGCCCCATAGCCAGAAAGCCCAGAAAGTTTCGAAACCATGGCTGGGAGCGTCGGCACCCTAATCCCCGATTTCCATGTGGGTGCTGACATTTTGCTGTTTCGGCCAGAGCGATCGTTACGATTCCAAAATACGACTTCCTGAGCTTTAGACATTCGGTTTCGGGAAGCTCGGGGGATGGCGTTTTGTTCTTTTGCGGACTCTTCTAACTATGTCGCGAACCTACCGAGGTTCGAATTCGACCAAGTTCGACAAGTGTTCGATTGAAGTTAAACTTTTGTGCGCATGCGCAAAAGTTCTAAAATGAGTTGCCACCCTGCCTGGCGGAGGGAAGGTGCTGCGATTAGTTCGTTGTATCGCTTCACTGGTGCGCATTGCTAAGTAACGAAAGCATTAAAAGTACGTATTGATGCTTTTATATCGCGTAAACATTGGTAATCATTTTATGAAATTTTTAAAAGTAATACATAATAATTAAAAGTAATAAAATTTATAAAAGTAGCTTATGAAATTTAAATTACTTTCTACACTTTTTTCTCCTTCCAAGTTTAGAAATGTTCGTTTAGAAGCCGGGCAACATTGCCCGTAAGTCGAACTTCGTCGAACTTTGTAAAAACGGTCAAGGGTTCGCTGTCGCAGGCGAACCTCGAGGTTGGACAGAAGTTCGCGACATCCCTGGATCTAATACTCCCGAAGGACGGAAAAGCGTTTCTTGCGATTTCAGATAAAGCTTCAGGTAAATGGAGACAATGATGTTAATCACCAAAATGGCTAAAGCGTCGTTACTCTGAAGAGTTAAAAAAAAAAGGGGGGGGGGGGGGTACAACAATTTTAAGATGAAAAGAATTCGCATCTCGTAATTTTTACGTTGTTTATCGTGTCCCGGAGGATAGAGAAAACATCTCTTTCACTAAAAAATGTCGCGATTTCGCTGCATAATCTCAAAGCAAAAGTCGAGCTTTTTCCCCCACCTGCAGCCGCGAGTGGCAGCCGAAGGAACTACGGCGACAAGCTTACGTGACCTCGCTGGGTTCTAAGCTGCAGCATAGCGTCCACTAATGTCAGCAGAGAGAGAAAGATGAAGCGTCCTCCGAGAGAGCACACGGGAACCCACACGGCACCCCGAATTACGTCACTAGGAGGGGGGCCAGGTGTGAACCTGAAGACTGAGATTCCAGGATAGGAATGCCAGAAATACAAATATTCAACCTTTTTTTTTCACCAATAAGGGCACGCAGGCGAAATCGGTTTTCTGTTCTTTACTTCACAAGTGTCAGAGGGCAACTTCCTTAAATTTTTGACCAAAGTCCGAAAATCCCCCCCCCCCCCCCCACCCCCCCCCCCCCCCCCTTTTAAGGCCGTTCACGCACTCACAAGTGAGTAGGACCGACTGAGACAAAACCCGGAGGTCTATCCAGGATTTCAGCTTTGGTGGTGGTAATAATTGGGGAGGGGAGGGGGGAGAAGGGGGAAGTGGTGTTTTTTTGTTTTTGTTTTTTTTTTTTTTGGGGGGGGGGGGGGGGGGCGGGGAGGTTGTTGCAATGTTTTGTTGCTGTGTGTGTGTGTGGGGGGGGGGGGGGGTAGGTGGGAGGGGGTTGTTATTATTCTACGGCACTAATAGATGTAGTCTGAATAATTGAAAACTTTGTTCAATAAACTCAACTAAAGTCTAAATATCAAGAGTTTGTTGCTGCTGAGAGGATGAAAAAATTATATGGTTACTTATATTTATTAAACCTTTTGAAAACGTATCCAGTGGTTAATTTCGTCGTGACAATATTTTTGGATCTAGTGATATATATATATATATATATGTATATACCTTTACAATACCTATAAACACAGTAAGGGCCTAAATATGTTAGGGGGAGCTGCGTTACTCTTGGCGGGCCACAAATTAATCAAGCCTCATATCAATATTTTTAGCATGGCGAAACATTAAAGTTACAATGGTGATGATTTTTTAAAATTATTTTTTCTACAGTTAGCCACAGAAAGTCTAGAGGATTGCAACAGTGTATTTAAAAACAATGTTTTATATAGAGTTTTTATAAGTTGTCCGTGATCGCCATGCATCGTAGTCCACTACACCAAATGTTCCCCTTCTCCCAAAGCCCCTCTGTCATGGTTCTTTTGACTTGACTTTGTTGTGGTACTGCACAAAAAATAGATCTCGCAATGGTCGCGTGCAGATATACAGAACATTAAAAGCATCTTGATGCAACCCAGGTGCAAAGAAAAAGAAACATTTACAAAGCACGACGTGGTCCTTTTTTTTTTTTTTTTTTTTTGCCCAGCAATCATAAGCTCTGTTGATGAACTGACAGTATACTTGTCCGCCTCCTCATCTGTGGCGTCTCTAATGTTCGGAATGTTGGGGCTTTCCACGGAAACTTTCATTAGGGCATCTACATGGACTGAGTCAGACGAGACCTTTCTTAGGTAAGGATCCTGTTCATGGCTGAGAACGTCCTCTCTACACCATGCAGTTCCAACAGGAAGAAGCAAGATCTTCTTTGCTGCAGCAGACAGGGCAGGAAACATGAGTTTCCTCTCGACATTGCACGCAAGTGCCAGCATTTCTTTCTGCGAAGCCATGTCGCTGGAATACCTTGGATAGATCATCTCATATTCGCTGATCATGTCCTTTTGCACGTCGCGCAGATCTCTGATACTTTTCTGAAATCTGGACTTATCTCTCTCGATAAGAAAATTTCGCAAAAACTTTCCAAATGTAGAAACTCGCGAGAAAACCTTTTCTGCATGTTGTTTAAAACTTTTTCTTCGTACGATAAAGCTAGTCTTTGGGGGGTCTTTCCCGCTGGCCTCGTCGTCATCCTCCATTCGCACTTCATTTCTTCGTGCTTTTTGCACGAGTTCTTCTGCCTACAACTTAAGACTTTCCATACTGACATCTCCAATGGATGACATGACTGCTCGCATTAGCGTCGTACGTGGCTTCTGTGAGATTCCCCGTCGAAGTCTGTAAGCACTTGCTCAAAGGAGCAAGTGGGGCTAGAAGGGTCGTGAAAAAAAGGCAATGATAAAAACTGTTTTTGTTTTTTTGTTTCTTTTGAAGAGGACGAGGAGTCCCCCAGCGCCAGAAGAATGGTCTCCAGCGTCGGAGTAGATCGGACAGGAAGACGAAGTAGAGCTCCTATATCCCGAGGACGCCGTGAGAATGTTTTCGCTCTCTATACCTTTTATGTGTACACTTACGGCTAAGTAGAGAAACGAAAGTGTTACTAATCAAGCGAAAAACGATAACTTAAGTTAAACGGTTGAGCCCACGCAACTAAAGTAAGAAGCCAACACGCTGGTCAAAAACTCTACATCCTTACAGGGAAAAGTTAATAAAACTTAGAGGACACTGCGAAATGGGGAGCGGAAAAAGGTCGGCGAGGCGAAATCCGCGACGTTTCAAAAGAGCCGCGTACCAAAATGCCTGATACCGGAACGATTGTGTACCGAAACAACCCCGTACCGAAAAGTGCGTCACAAATCGTCCGGTACCGAACTGTCGGGTACCGAAACGTCCCCGAAAACTCAGGAGGGGTATTACGGTAAGTGCCGTTCGGCCGGGACTCGTGTTGAACCAGCGAGAACACGAGTCTCAGTCTCACGCTGACCTGCAGCCCTCGTACCCGATAATCCAGAGACGAGACTTGGTTAAACGAGTTCGGCTCCTCGCGGATCAGATCCCAGAAACATACTTACTAATGCAACGTATAATAAAACCTCGAGTATTACAATTACCTCGGGTTCCAGGTTACGTTGCCTCTGTGTATTACACAGCCAGCTGTCTAACGGCCTGGTACCGGCTTACTCGCATCACCAGTTCGGAAACTGTGGATAAGGGACGGAGAAACGGGCCTCTCGCTCGAAAGAACTGTTTATTTATATTCGGGGGCAACTTTCTGTGGCAGTGGAGTCAAAGGTATGGACGCGCCTGCCCTCACTCTCATATTGAGCAGTGATTAAAGCTAAGGGCGCTTTCCTCCTCTCCTCGGATATGCCACAGAAAGTGATTTTGGTTCTTTTGTGGTTACGTTCGTTTGTTTCTAGCTCTTCTCGGCCCCTCGGGTTTCTGTTTTAAGCTTTCCACCTGGAAACCCGAAGGCCGTACCCTCGGAGGGCCCGGAAACCGAGAGTCGCGGTGCCTGTGTTAGCATTTTGCTCTCCGTGTTTGACAGGGGTATCTGTCGGCTCGAGGGTCGATGCGCTTTATGGCGGTGTAAAATTGACTAAGCGGAAGATTTGGTTTTCGCTCCCTGCGAGCATTTCTCCCGCTTTTTGGTCAGGCTCAAGGCTTCTTTGTTTGCGGTTCGGTCAACTCGGGGCTCGGCAATTGTTCGCCGCGAAGACGTTGTCGCCGAACTTCCGTCTTTTCTCTTTTTTTTCCTGGGAGGATTCGCTAAAATGAATTGTCCGGCGAAAACCGTAAGTTCTTAGGAATTGTTATGCTGGTAACACCAAGAATGCCTACATATACATGTCTATCACATTCATTTTTTTTTTTTTTTTTAGGTTGCCCCCATATTTGTAAAACTTATCATAAGCGTAGGTACGAAACTACACACCTGATTTCGTTAGACTCAGTGGCTGATACCCATAGCAACCGCGTGGCGTGTGGCGTCACATAACGCAAAGGATCGTCGGATGGTAAGGATCGTAGGCGTGACTGCCTTGTATTTTGTTTCTTATCGTATACGGTCTGTTAGGCTGAACCACGTTGAAATACATACCTTGTAATGCGGTATGCGATACATTACATACCGTGTAATGTGCGCGAGAAACTGCGTCCTTTGCCGGGATATTATATGAAAATCAACATGAGCTCCGGAGAAACCATGCAAGAGTTCATCGCACTGAGTGATCACTCCTAATAGTATGATTTTATCAACATTCTTATCCTGGCCACCGTTTAGACACAACTTTCCAGCGGTCTTAAAGCTTGCCTAAAAGGGTTACCGAGGAGCAGGGGACCACTGTTGTGATTATTCGGCGTGATCTCCGTCACAGCCGATATCGGGGTTTGCAAATACTTCAGTTCCAATCAGTATATAATTTGGGCGGGAGATATTTGTTCACGTGAGGAAGAGCTTGCAGTTGTTTTTGTGCAGTAGGAAGGGCAACATTTTTGTGTTTATTTTCTTTTGCTATTGACGGGCGTGTACAGGGAAGCATACGTCTCGTTTTTTTTGTAGCAGTAGTATTCATTCGCGCTCGTGAGCGCATGCGTCACAGAAAGGCGTGTAGCCCGTACACAAAGTGCCCCTGAGCCTCGACTTGATGTGACAAAGAGCAAGCTGCTGGCAAACCAAACACCTTTCGGGCTTACACTAGCCAAATATCGATTATGCTGCACCAGCACTGAAATGTTTTCTTAAAGCGGAGCCCACAGAGGCAGGATCCAACTGGCGAAATACGTATATATTTGACTGACCTGCAAGCAGTGCATTCGGTCGCTACGTGATGCCACACCAAATGTGCCAATGGAAACCGAATTCGCCGCACTCCTCACCGCCAGGAACGCTTCGAGTTTTCAAAAGGTTCACACATCTCTGCCCTCTCGCTACCCTCGATTTCAGATTGTGGCTCTTTTCTCACGTTGTTTCGTTGGACCTTCGAAATGGCCACATAAATTGGCTTCTCAACTTGTTCCGCTATGATTTACTACTGAGATGCCCGAAGGTGCTGGGCTCGTTATTAGAAAGTACGAAGACGTTACTCCCCTGGTGTAAAAAGGGAAAAAAAAAAATAAAATCCAAGGCCGTCTGAGCGTCACATGACCTTAGAGAGGGGGCACAGCGACGTGGCCCGTAATACGCAGAAAGCGTATCACGGGCCACGTCCACAGGGCGGGATTGGCCGTCCGCTGCGTTCGGACGTATAAGATGAAACGGAGTTTAGGACGTCTTGCCATCTGGAACTGGTCACTATCACTTTTATTGATGAAGCCCAACAAACAATATGGCACCAAAAAACAAGCATCTACAAAAAGCATTTGATCGTCGAAGATCTTCAACAGTTGAATGAGAATTCGGAAATGATTAGCCTACTCGACCTGCTTCGACATGACGATCGAAGTTAGATCCCTTCTGCGCCATGAGGAGCCAAGACGCAGCAGAGCAGGGAATCGGTAGGTAAAAGAGCGGGCTGTTTAGGAGCACGTACATCAAGCGCGCCACCAGGAAAGGATTAGTGCCTTGTCACACTTTGCAGTTTCGAGATCGGACAGGATAGCATCCTCGATGTTGCAAAACTTGAAGACTTTATAAGAAGCCTCCCAAAAGCCTCGGAGTGGCAGTTAGCATTTGACTACACAGAAACGTTGGCTTTGTGCGTAGTAGAAGCTATTAACAAAACCTCCGCTTCCACCCTGCTGGGGTTTTTAGGAGATCTGGCTAGCGTCTCGCGACACTTTATTTGCATAGCGCTCGCGAAACGTTTGCCGCCGAAGCTGCCAGAGAACGTTTTCTCGCACACCTTAATAAAGCAAAAATAAATAAGCATCGAAAAAAAAAAAAGCGACAGGAAAATTTAGGGAAGCTTCGTCACACCAATATTTTAGAGCGCCGAAGAGTCTTCGCTCGCCACTCCGTTACTAGGCGAGGCAAGAGAGCGAAATAATGCATCGTCCGCCCTTTGATCTATTCAAAACACCGATCATCAATATCATCATGGTCGCACAGACGCACACTTCGGTGAGTGCGAATCGATCAGGAGCGTCTGGCAACGCCCACGGCCCAGGAACGGATTTTGTACCCGGCCACTCAACGAGCGGCGCGAGTCTTTAACCCCTCCCTCTCGAAACCGCGGAAACAGACGGGCCGTCGAGTCGGGCTTTCCCGCAGGGCTCGCGTGTCGGGCGGAGAAGCACTACGCCTGACGTCCAATAAAAACCCCGCGTGGGCGTGGCCCCGCCTACACCAGGCTCAGATTCGGATACGCGGGCCACGCATTCGATCGCGAAGGAAGCTAGGGAAACCGATTTCGACCGAAACTTTCTACGAACAATGGTACAAACAGCTTTGAAAAAAGCCTACTGCCGTGCTATGCAGCACGCGTTGATGTAATCGTCTCGAGGCGTATTGCGACGAGGTGCGTCGGCAGTTTTAAAGCACTTCGCGGAAATGTATAAATGCACTGGATTTTTTTTTAGAGAGAGCATAGATTTTAATTAATAATCGCCTCCTTGGCGCTGCCATCCGTGTACTGGGCTGTGACACGCGTTCTGGGCGTGCGCAGTAGCCCTCTTCCACGAAATATAAAGACTCCGAGCATACGTCAAGAGCCCAGTGACTCGGCATTTTTCGCCCGGGTGATAAGCGAAACAAGCGCACATCTTCGCACGGCCGCCATCTACATGCGGCACCAATGCTTGGCCGCATTAAAAAGAAGATAGTATTTTTACTGCCTTTAAAAACGCAAGAAGAGCAATAGAATTCAACAGATCTGTGGAGATAAGCATGATTGATACCCTATATACGCGTGTAATGGCCGCACCCCTAACCTTAAACAAAAAGCCGAAAAAAATAATTTAAAAATTACTTGTGATACAGGCTGCACCTACGATTTTAGAATCGTAGGTGCGGCCATTTTTTTTTTTTTTCAAGTACTGCCGGCAGATGGCGCCCACCCGGCAGCGGCAGCCAACCACATTGAGGCACTCTATCCTGTCTGTTTGTGCCTCTCCCTTTATCTCGAACAATCTCGAACCAGACGCAGTGCATCTCTTTGTGTTTGCGAGTACCCCCGCTTTCCCGCTGTCACCCACTGCACTGCAGGCTTCTGGATGGGGAAGTACACGAGTTAACTCAAAGTTATTGCCTTTGCTCAAGACAACAGCAAAAGAGCAGCCGGGCGAAAGTTCGGTGTCGACGACGCCGAGACGCCGGACGCCGAGACAAGTTCCGAAGATTAGTGATCTATACTACGGACGAGTGAAAAGGACTTTGCACGCCTGTCTATGCCCATAAATGTTGTCTTGTTCTACCAAGGCGTGTGGTTCATTTAATAAAGGCAAGTAGTGAAACTTTTTGGAAAAAAAATGATTTCCAAAAATTAAAATAGCGCAAGGACACGGACAAGAACAAGAAGGCAGACGAACAAGACGCTGTCTTACAACTAAAGTTTATTCGTGCTAACATCAAGTATAAATACTGTAACGTCATAACAAACAAGCAATTTTTAATCAGGAAATACCAACAGCCCAAACTTCTCGATTTCCAAAAAAACTTTTTCATTTTTCTCCGTGTAATGGCCACACTCCTAGTAATCGCCCGAAATCATAAAAAAAATACCTGCGGTCATTACACGCGTGTATAGACGCTTTACACACGCGCCAAATCACAGGCGCCATTGCTGACCTTCTCTTGTCTTACCGAGATGCCGAGCAACTGAAACGGTAGTTGACGATCCTCTACAAAGGCCGATGCTTTAGAAAAGGACACAGTTGAATCTAATGTGGCAATAACCTGGCCTGCTATGGTAATGATGAAGTGAAATATACGCAATAAGAGGAAACAAAAACTGAAGGTCAGTTATGGCGGCGCCCATGCACAGCTGCTGCAAAGCGTCTATACGGTCAGTGCGATTGCATTCACAGCGTCAAAGACGCTCGTATTAGCGAGGAACGCTTTCTGTATACGACGATGCTTCATATGGCGATCTTGGTGTGACCGGTTCAAAACGACCCTTTCGAAGCTTAAAAGAAAACCTGAATGTACCAAAATGAAGATTGCCATGGCAACTGAGACCGATCAGTAAATCGCGATGGTTTGATCGTCTGCATGTTAAATATGTTCAGGGAACGCAATGGCGCGCATACCTTCCCAGGACCTAGTGTCCTTCGCTTTTGTGACGAGGTCGTTTAAAGAAGGTGGCGCTGCTGTTGGCACGACGCATGCGCAGACGCTTCCCCTCACATGAATCCGTGTGCGGAGCGCAAGTTCGTCCGCTTCTTGCACTGGGGTAGGAATGATCTTAGAATGCCAAAATCTTATTGGCTGATTGAAAAAAAAACAAAAAAAACAGTGGGTGGATTTTAAGACATCTAGCATTGAGGTCTACCCACTATCCTTCCAATCACAGCCAATCAGAACTCGGCGCCGTTCTGACGTCACCGGAACTCCTGCGCAAGAAGCAGACGAATTTGCGCTCCCCATACGTCGGACTTTTCCTCTTTTGGTCCAGTTTGTTTTTTAGCGTTCGGTGGTAGAGTTTTAGAGGACTGATTTGCTTCTTTTCTACTTAGCCGCAGGGTTAAAAGAACCCTAACATGAGTGCCCTCCTCCTCCCCCTCCCCCTTTTTTTCTTTTCTTCTAAGTTTTAGACGTAACCTTTTTAAATCTGCGCACGCGCACCTTTCACTTAAAAAAGAAAAAAAAAAGAAAAAAGAAATGCAACAGAAAGTTGTATTTGAGGTTACAGATGCACTGTTCTAACAAAACGCTACATCTTTTTTTTTTTTTTATTGTATTAATATTTTGCATTGCAATGGCGTATCCAGAACTACAGGTGTACAAGAATAAAGCGAAGGTCACGTCGAGCACTTCATCACTTCCACACGGTTCCGGGTTGTTGCAACGGCCGCCTCACGCGAGTTTGAACAAGTCGTCTTCGATGCAAGTTAAGCATCGAAAACGCTCCGAGGAGGATCCAATAGGCTCACAGCGCCGTCGTCGGCACGGTCAAGGCTGCAACTGCAGTCAAGGCGAGCCACTTGGCACAACGGGCCAGAAACAAAACAAAAAAGATACAACGAGAAAACGCTCCTCGATCAAGAATCGTCGGGAGTGTAGTCGAGAGGTAATCGGCTAGACACATCGCACTGCCAGCAGGACCAGCAGCAACACGCGGCCACTAAGCTATGTCTCAGAGCAGCGACAATCCTTGGTGCTTGAAAAACATGGTTGCCAGTTGACTGAAGCTGTACCTGAAATCGGAGGAAACGGTTTTCCGTCCTCCAGCAATGTCAAAACAGTCCGCGAGAGAGAAAAAACGCTATCGCTCGAGCTTTCTGACAATACCTAAAGTTCAAGAAGTCGCATTTTCAAATCGTAGCTCTCGCCAACATGCGCCCGCTCTGTACTGTCACCAAGATGGCGGCGCCCACGAGAAAATGGAGGGAACGGAGCGTCCACGCTCTAGCTTATTAGAGGCTTTATACTCGTGTTCACCTCAAGAAAAAAATGAAGTTTTGCGCATTGTCCATACGCCGCGCGAAGCAGTTCTTACAAAATGTGGTGGTCAGAGGAAGAAGCGGTGCTTTTGTCGTTTGAAACGCGTGCGTCTTGATAAGATGAGATATACTGTATACAGAGTGCTTCGTAATAAGCTTAACAGATTTGTTAAAAAAAAAAAAATAGAGCCGGAAATGTTGCATTAACGCGGTTTGTGAAGGTGAGTTATATTTACACGGACAAGGGGACACAATATAGGGTTACTAATCCAATAATTGACTAAAGTTTGTCAATTAACTTTTTTGATTTGTGAGAATAGACATACGGTACCAATTAGAAACTTGCAGAGCGCCATCGAAAGCCACCAAATCAATATTTTCAGCCCGTGGGAAGTGCAGTAATCCGCTAAAATGAACACTCGTGCTACAGGCACAAGGCTGTAGGGCTATGATAAGAGACGGAAAAAACGCGCCGGTATACCTTGTACGTGCTGCACCAGTGGTAACTTTAGCGCACTGCTGCGCTCAAAGTCTTTCTAAAAGTTACCGATGTAGTTGTTTTCGATGACGCTCAGCAAGTTTCTAATTGGAAGCCTACGTCTATTTTCATTAATTAAAAGTTGATTAAATTTTTTAATTAATTAGCCGACTCATCGTGCCGATTGGCCCCCTATATCATGTTCCTCTGGCCGTATAACTCACATGCATAAACCTCATAAATGTAGCTTTTAATCTAAAATGCACTAACATATATCTTAATTCATTCTCTACATAAACGTGGAAATTCGTAAAGATTCGCAAAGTGCCGCACTTTTTTTTAAATATTTTCCTCGAGGTAAAAACGAGTATAGGGTGTTTTCACTGACATACTATCGTTCACCATTTTGTTGTTATAAGCTGTCTGGCGTGTGCCGAAGGCCAGCATTCCAAGGATTCGCATGATATGCGTAGTGCACAGAAGCTTACAAGTCTCACCACGCTGACATCTCTTGAATAGGTTCCGATGTAGTAATCCTTCAAATCAATAATTATGTTTGAAAAAAACAACCTAACAACAAAATGGCCGCTTCCACGGGCATTCGTGGCTACGTTGAGTTGCGCTGTAACTTGCTTATGTATAATAAAATCTAAAAACAAATATTGTAAAATAAACAACTACAATTTGCGCTTCATAAAAAAAAAATACAAAAAAAAAAAACTGGGCGGCGGTTATTTAGCAAAAATAATAATGTAACGCGGTGGGATGGGCGCGTTGTAAACGTGGAGAGAGAAACGATTTCGGAATCGGCAAGGTAAAAATGGCCGTCGAAGCAGCGTTCAGAAAGGGTTCTTCGGCTTGTTCGTAGTTGGAATCTTGGTTTCGTTAAACAAAACAAATGAAATAACAAAATATCTCCCGAACTTGCGGTTTGCACCACCTCTCATTGCAGCAATGGCGCCAAAACCTGTATTCTGTTTTCCATCGAAAAATATAACTTCAGCGCCAAAAGCGTGCCTGATTTGGCTAGAAACCACATGAAAGCCTTCTTCTATTATTATTTTTTAATAAGAAAATTAAAAAAAAAAAGGGAGGGGGGGGGGGGGAGTGTTGTTAAAACGAGGGTTTGCTTCGAAATTATTCCACGTTTCACATCGGAATGATCACACCCGTGTTTTCGATCACACCTGCGACTCTTCCCTGGAAGTAAAAATGACGCACATATTTCGCGCGAAGAAAATTATGTTAAAAACTCGTCCTTGATTAACGCTATCTCTCTATATAGTTTTAGCACATGTATCAGCTGGGACCGCATGCCATAACCGCGCATTTTATTACGTATTTTCAGAGGCGTCGCCAAGGAGTTGCAACAGATCGCCTTTAACTACGCAAAAGCTTGTAAAAAAAATATATATATATACATTTTTTGACAGCATACGCTTGCTCGACTCTTCCGTGGTGTTGCCATACGTATAATTGCAAAATGAAAAAAAAAAAAAAAAAAGTGATATTGGACATGCACGAAAAGAAAGAGTGGCGAATGCGAAGCGGAACAATAAAGTGCAATCTGTCTGCTTAGTCTTAGTTACAAAATCCAATCACTAAAATAGCATATAGGGTGTTTTCACTGACGTCATTTCGTCCACCATCTTGTTGTCATAAGCTGTCTGGCGCGTGGCAAAGGCGACTGTAATCCCGAAGATTCACAGGACGCCCTCAAAGCGGTAGTGCACAAATAGATTGTAAGTTTTATCGTTGATTTTTTTTTCTTGTGATCAATAAATATTTTTTCTCTCACTCTCTCTAACAACAAAATGGTGAATTGACGTCAGGTGAAAGCGCTCTTTAGACGAACAGTACGCAACATTGCGCCTTAACGTCCTAGTCTGTCAGATATATAATAGTAAAAGTAGATTGAAGTTCCCAATGAAAAAATATACATCTCGAGGCTCCTTCTTGGTGAATCACGGGGTAACAAAACGGCTAAATAAGTGCCCACGAGGTTACCGCGGTATCGGAAACAGGCTGGTCACGCAACCTCCTCACAGAATGTATTTACGACCCTAGCCATTTCATGACGTCAAAAACCGGTGGTGGCACCGCATAATTGCCCGAAGTCAACCTTAATTCTAATGTTTTCTCAGGCAAAACCCTATATCAGGTGACAAACGCCGTGTTGCTACTCGACGCCGTTGCCAAAAGCTACAAGGGAAACGAACTTTCGGAGGACATCGTGTAATCGCACCGTAGCAGACGAAAACACGAATGGACGAGAGGCCAGTTCTGGTCATGATGCAGCGTGTGCAACGGTCGTTTTATGCCGCAAAGTGTCGCTTGTTTCACGAGCGCGTACGAAACGCCTCAACACTATCCGACGTAACGAGGCATTATTTTTCCGGCGGGACGGTCGGGGCAGCGCGGCGTCCCACCGGTCGGTCGGGCCAGGCCGGTCGCTGGGGAAGCGCGGCCTCTGGAATGTGAATGACCGTGAAATTCGGCAGAGCCGCCGCTAGGCCTAACCACCTTCGCTGGTCTCGGCTGGCTCGACGCAAAACAAGTGCGGCCGCGCTTCTGGTCGAACCGGTGCGGGCAACCGGGCTGCCTCGCAAAAACCTCAACCCCGCGGCCAGATTTAAAAGGATCCAGCTGGTCTGGGACCACGGGTTGTTTTTGAGCCGGGTTGTAGCCAAAGGGGAGATCGTAGTTAGATCACGAGGTGGGAGATAAAAGAAACTCAATAAATATGTGGCGAAGAAGCAGCAACAGTTTTAAACAAATTCACAAGAAGGAAATAAGAGACCCCCTCTCTCTCAACCCCCCCCTCCCCCCGGAAATCGAGAGGCAATAACAGCATGCAACAGGTAGGTAGGTGGTGAGAGAAGGGAGGGAGGTAGCGGAGAGGAGGCGGTCCTGCGGGAGGGGAAAGGGCACGGCTGGCAAAGCAAGCGAACTTACCCAAGACCGCCTGGAGCGCTTGGTCTTCGCCGACGACATCCATGGTTTCTTCTCGGGCGCCGACGCCGCCAAAACACACGGCACCAGCGGCGAACCAGCGTCCGATCAGGAACCCACCATCTTGGCTTTCACGGCACCCGATTCCAAGTGTTTCACACCGCCGACGACCGTGGAAAGCGTCCCGAACGCGGCGGCACCATGTTCACTGTCACTTGCGCTCCCCGAGACATGGGGGCAAGTCACGTGATCACTCTCGCTCCTCTACCTCCTTTCCCATCCACCCTTTCTCCCCTCTCTTTCCCTCCTTCATTGCTTCCTTCTCGCTCACTTCGAAAGGCTCTTCAATTCCAACAGGCAAAGAAAAATAAAGGGGGCGGCTTTCTGAACGTGTCGTTTCAGCTGTCCCGCGAGCAACGCTGAGTACAAGAAAAAAAACAAGATAAAATAAAAAAGTTTCGTGTTTGCTTGTCTGTCACGGATTAAGAACTCGTAGATCAGTTGCCAGCATAGGCGCCCGGGGGGATATTGTTTCAATCCACAGCAGCAACGTACTTGCGCAGCAAGCTTAAACTCGGATATGGCTAATGCACTCTGTTAGATCACTACATCAGGAGGACTGCCAGCTTTGAGCACCAAGTTTTGCTGCCTGAACGGTCGCATGCGGCGGAATTCTCAATATATCAGGCTTCAGTTGTTTATGGAGAATTTATAAAATATAAATTCATAATTAATGCACGCGCACATTTTCTATGGTGTGGATTGCGATGTTAAGCCTACTTTTAATCAAAGTAAAAAATAAACTCATTGAGGAAAGTTTTTTTTTTAACAAAAAGCATAAAAAATGCGATTTTACTGCACACTTGCATGTCTATTGCACAAAAAAGAAAAAAAAAAGCAACGCTATACGTAGACGTTGAAGGTGGAAGAAATAAAAACAGCGCCAAGCGACAATGGGCAAGTATAGAAACACGACGCATATCGAGCGTTATGTATCTACCTGCGCGCGCTTATCCTTTTTATAACACAGCTCTGGTTAGGATCAGAGACACTGCGTCCCTCCAGCTTTGGTTGGGATTAGAGCCACTGTGAGGGTAGCATTCAGTCGATCAAAAAATAATCGCGCTCGAAATACAAGAAGAGAAGCAAATGCGTAATGCTCTCATTGTTTACATAACGCACAACCTCGAGGATTTGAGCGTCCTTGACATGACCCAAATAAAATGCTCGAGACGAGTAAGATAAACCAGCTCGAGAGACGACTTTTTGTTCCCTTTCCAGGGGCGCTTCTTCGATCCGAAACCGTAACTCAGTTGGGTCACGGCCATAACTGCGCGCGCGCGCGCGCAGTGAAACATTAACAAAACGGAAAGAGGGGGAGGAAAACAAAATATGAGGGCACAAACGAGCCGGGTGTCATAATAATGAAAAGAACACACAACACGGTCTCAAGTTGAGTTTGTTGTTCTCTGTGTTGTCAATGGAGGCGCTGGCATATTCTGCTGGTGCTGGTTAAAGCACTGAATAATATTTCGTCTGCTGGTTAAAGTCCCTGTTTATTTGGGACGATGAGAGAGGAAGAAGCCGGGAGATATGCGGGTCTCCATCGCCTCCATTGATGGGACATATAGAAGTTACCTGGCATTTAAAGAAGCAAGCGTAGCGGTTAAAGAGGGGAAAAAAAAAGATAAGAAGGGATCACATAATTGTAATACACACAAGCTAGATGGCGCAAGCCGACAACTTATTCAAAAAACAAAATTTAAATAAAAAATTACTTGTTTAACTTTAAACATTTATAAAAGATGGCGCATACTGCCAACCAGTTCAAAGATTTGATATGTACACCCAGAGGACTCGTGAGTATATCCACTACGCTTCATGATAATGTAAAAATGGCGAGTTCGGGAGGAGCTTCGGGTTCCGGTGTTGACAAGCTTTTTCGGTTTGGAACTGCTCTTCAAATCCTGCAAAGAAGCCCTGCGCTCAAAGGACGACGCCTTAGTGCTGTTGGTGCACTATCTTCTTGTCAGGAGCGGCAAACGATGCGTAGGCACCGGCGAAGAGGTGGTTTGTTTTGCTTTCACGCACTTGTGTTACCGGTATGAGCAAGGGGGACGTTAACCGCGAATGAGTTATGTTTACGCGCTCACCTATTCTTATGTAACAGTGCAATCCATGTGTCGCAGGCTCCTATCAACGATCGAGCCTCTTTATAAGGCAGATATGTATATATAACAAAACAGAGCTAATAATAAGCAAGTCCCGAACGGAAAGCCCCGACGATACAAAATTCGCCGTGTCATTCACCAGTAGAAAACCCTCCTACGTTGCCATTAACTCTGGAGGATTTACCAGCATTACTGATAACGTTCCGGGGGCAGCATAGACGCTTTTTATGCTAGAAAGGAGGGATTGCTATTACTGATCTTGAAACAACGCCTCCACATGCGAGAGGTCGTCCGTGGAGCTACATTCTCCTTCACTATGGCTGCCAAAACGAAACCGGAACACTGATTGGCAATGTTTTTGGAACAACTTACTAATAATTTGACAAGAGCCAGTCAAGTAGCATGTCTCATGTGCACTTCGAAAATAAAAAAAAAAAAAAAAAGAATGCTTTTGTGCAGAGTTACGTTTCACAGACAATCCAGAGAAGTGCATTGCTGTTCAAAACGTGTGCAGGGAGTTCCCGAAAAAAGATGCTCAAACTCACGGAGTTTGAGCATCTTTTGAGCAGATGCTCAAACTTCGTGAGAATATGACGCTAGCCGTTGGGATAGAATGCTGAAGTGTGAGAAAATGACATTACCTGGATCAAACGATAATTGAGACAAACTTTCAATACATGCCTTGCACGTGACGTCACATGGCCTGACGTCATGTGGCCTGGTGTTCTGTGTCAGTGCAACATAACAACACTCCAGTGTTCATCCTGCCTGCAGTAGTGCAATTAATAGAGTCTATGTTCATAGAGATTCCGTGTTTTTTTTTTACCTCTTTCGCTGCCAGTGGACGAAGCCTCTCCAGAGCACAGAACTGCTCCCACCAGAGTGGAATGCCAACCAGGCCGTGTACACGCTGCGATACACCCAAGGGACTGAGCGATACCTCCTCAAAGTTTTGCGAGCAGACGGATTCTTGCTGGTCAATGTTCTGGTGAGTGACAACTTGCCGATGCTATTCACTGGCAGGTGTATAAAGTAGTAACATTAAACAGACCATGAAACAATTTTCGTAGGTTCTATATTTGTCTTGTGATATTTGAACACAACAGTTCTGAACTGAAAGCTTAGTTTCCGTAAAGTACCTGTAAAAATAAAGGAAACCATTTCCCAGTTCAAAAGCTTGCTGGCAAGTTGGAGAACTCGAACTCGACACCTTAGGTGTCTTGACCCAGTGCTAGGCAGCAGTTGTTATCGTAGAGTGCTTTTGAGATAGCCACTAATTTGTCGCAAGATTCCTTAGATGTGTTACACCGGCTGCCTTGCCATGCCATAACTTGGGCAGGGCACGTTGGTAACAATAGTTAATACTAGTGCAGTGCAAGGAGGCTTTATGTAGATTGCTGAGTGCTTGTTTATTATCTGTTCTATCTACTTAACATGCAAATGTATGGTTACAGTAACATCGTATGCTCAACTTTATGTCATCGTTTGCTAGAGTGTCGTCCCATAGACCATCTTTTATTAGGCAAGACGTCTACCGACGTGAATGCTACCTTCATGGAGGTTGTCACATGCCCTCAATGACTTTTCTTTTTCAGAACATCCGCAAAGAGAAGACAGCCTCAACAAACTTCAGCGTTGACAAGCATGTTTCGGACGACTTCAGTGACTGTTCCAGGCAAGTAGCCTGCCGAGGTGCAGGGAAGGGCTTCTCAAAACATAGGCACTGCCCACAGTATCCAAAGGTTTCATTAACACTATTTTACTCCAAGGTGAATTAGCAGTGTGGCTCGTTGCAAGCCATTGGCCGGAGACACCCTAGTATGTATGGGATGATTGGTTAACTTAAGAAAATAAAATAGCAAGATTACAAAAGGAATGCCCAACTTTGTGTAGAAACTGTTTTAGGTGGCAAGTTTACTGTGGCAAAATTGACTTCCCGCTTGCAACAAGACATGTAAAGCCAGGCACGTAGCCAGGATTTTGTTTCGGGGGGAGGGGGGGGGGGGGGGGGGGGGCCGCCCATGACAAAATGCTGTATGAGGGGGAGAGGAGGTCCCAGCAAAATCGAAGATTTCGGGGGGGGGGGGGGGGGGGGGGGGGGGCCCGGGCCCCATGGGCCGCCCCCCCTGGCTACGTGCCTGTGTAAAGCATTGTACAGTTGTGGGTTGCAAGCTGAAATGACCGAGCAACAACCGAAATATACCAGTGGCGCTGCATCGATGCTAGTTGAAATATCACCGAGAGGTAGCATAGAGTGTGTTGGCCACTGCTATCTGACTCTGCCTGTTCCCTTTTCGCATTTTAAGAGCTCTTCGATGTGACTTGCCTTTGCTTTTTGCTATAGCGTACCTGCGCTTGCTGCTGCCTTCGTAATCTGTGTGCGTGGTTCCTGCATTAGTAAAATTATTTTTCTGATAATTAGAAGCACGCCCAGTAGCGGCATCTGCGCATCAACTGCACACAGTTTCAAGCATCATCATGCCGAATCAGATGGTATGCTCGACACTTCTCGTTTCGGGGCAGTGTTACCAATATCTTAGGGTCGTCGCTCGGTTGTTTCAGCTTACTTTGTCCATTGCTGTACCTGGTGAAAATGAGCAAGGTGTGGCAAAGTCCTAAGCATCTAGCTCCAGACCAGTCTCATTAACAGTGGATTAGTCATGTGCAAATAGTGGATTTTCAGTTTGAAGCAAATACTGTAAAACCCTTAATATTCGCAGCCCTTAATTTTCGCGAATCAAAAGATTCACGAAATTTAAAGGCACGTGCAAATTTCAGGTTTTAAAAGTTTCAATGCAGGAGTCTGGAATTCGAGAAATTTAGCGGCCGTGATTATGTCCTCTTTGACTGATTTGCGAAAAATAGGGGCCGTGAAAATAAAGGGTTTTACAGTAGTAGTTTTGGCCAAATACTTTTTTAAACCTAATATTGAATAGTTTTCCTAAGTCTTTCACTACTGCACTATGCTTAAATGAAAACTCAGCTAAACTCATGATGATTCTTCCCAAGCTTACACTAGTCCAGGCTTTAGCTAATTTTAATCTATGTTGAATCTCTGAATCTGAACCCGAGGTGGACTAGAACTTTCTTTGAATAATGCAAAGTTTGAATCGCCGGGAGTTTCCTTCCTAGAAGCACATAGGACGGGACCTGCGTGTTACTTTGAGTTAAGAGAGTTTGAATTAACGAGATTCCACTGTAGCAATATTTATTGACTGTGACCTTAGTAAGTCCAGTGCCCCCTCGTTGGGATGGCAAGTAAACGATACATGTGGCATGAAGTTAATCCTCTAGAGATGCCCAGCTATACCAAATTGAGAGGACTTCTTAATATTCTTGCTATATGAAAATACCTTTCCTTCAATCATGAATGATTAATGCAGGTTGTCAGGGCATCTCTGCCTAACATATGCTTGCACTTAATAGCCAGATTAATTTAGAAAATTTGACTGCAGTGTAGGGATAAACATTTGCAAAGTTTAATTTCTTCTTAAATACACCAGGCACGCATGTGCACCATTACAACTTTAAAACATGCTTTTCTATTAAGCACATATGCGGCTGCGATGTTCATACTTTTCAAGTAAATCGCAGAAGGTTAGCCCTGTTGAGTGCGCTTCTTTCCCAGCACCGGTGCAGTGGGAAAAAGCAACACCCGCAGAAGCCAGAGCCATATATAGAGAGAGTTTGGTCAATGGGGGGAGTGAGCAAAGCCAGGGTGTGCACGAGACACAGATAGAAGGCTTGACGTGCTCTTTTGGCCAGCCATAAAACGAAAATAATCCCCTAGCGGCGGTAGCGAGAAACACTTTTAATAAGTGCGTAAGAGTTAAATGTAGCGCACATGATGTTTTGATTATGATCATGCAAAAAGGTGTAAGAATAGAATGTACACATCGCAACACTGTTAGCGCGAACGCGACATCGGCGTATTTTGACATTTTACTTCTAAATAGTATTAGCGAGCATGAAATTTTATCGCTTACATTATAGAACTAAATGAGCTCTTTCCGTAGCAATAATAACTTGGATGACATCTCTTGGTTTCAAAAAGAAAAACTGGCAAAACCGGCGATCGCTTGTTCGCGCTAACAGTGTCGTGCTCTGTACTGCTCAAACTCTGTTTTGCTCAGGCAGAGTCTGACTGCTCGGACGGCATTTTTCCGGCCCTCGGCTATCATTCTTCTAAATTTTGATTTTGTATGATCGTGATTAAAAAATCACGTGTGCCATATCTTTAGTTGCCGAGAATTACTCTGACACACTCATTAATTTTGTTTCTCGCGACCACCGCCAGGGTATTATTCGCGGCTCCTGGCTGGCCACATTTGAATCTGTGAAAGACGGCCTGGAACAGACCCAGCCTGCTCTCGGCCAATGGCGCCTCCTCATGTGCCTCCTATACTTCCCAATGAACAGCCACTTTCTCTCTATACATGGCTCTGGCAAAAGCGAACTCCGCGGTTGTTGCTTCTGCCCAGTGCACCAGTGCTCAATAAGAAGCGTGCTCAATGGGGCTAACGTGCCGTGATTTGACTGTTTGCATAGTGCAAATATTGCTGTTCATTTAGAAGCGAATATCGAATAGCATACTATTCGAAACTATTAATGGAATATTCGCACATTCCTACTGTGGATAGATGAAAACATGTTTGAGAAGGACGAATACTCACAAAATAACAAGGCACAGCAAGACGTCGCGGTAACCAGACAAGTGTGGCCGATTTTGCGCGACATTACTCGCTGCACTCTCGACTGTACCCCGTCGTCCATCTCGCACCCCGGCTTCCCGTTCCAAAAACGTCCGACGATCGGCGTCTGACGACGGGTGTCACGGTGTGCGGTCCAGGGCGTTCAAGGACCTGGACGTGGTGGTGGGCAAGGTGACTCAGGACGTGGTGTCGACCCTGGAGTCGATCGACACCGCCCACGAGGCGTCCACCTCGAGCTGTCCCTCGCGCAACGTGTCCCAGGAGTACAACCCGCTCCACATCCCCAGCAGGCAGCCAGGCATCGAATGGTGAGGGGCATTGCAGCCTGTCGCGCGTCCTGCTGTGCCGAGTGTTTACTCCGTTCACCTTTTTTGAGCCGAGCTTTCAGCCAAGGATACAAGCATGCGCTCTGGACCACCCTCCTTACTTCGAGACGCGTCTTTCTGGCGCGAGCGCGTGTTCTGCAGAAGAGCGTTTCGATGCCGAGGTCTCTTGCTCTTGCACTTGTAGGCTTGGCAGTGAGCATAGTAGTTAAAAAGAACTTTTGCATGAACAGAATAGATGTAATTCTGTGTACTCAGAGTTTACTTTTTGGAAGGCGTTTTTCTTAGACTGTTTTAGAGCATGAAATGTTCAACCCCCCCCCCCCAAATCCCAAAGTTTTGTCCGTCCTTGCATTTCCTGCTAAATTTAGCGGAGAAATTGATGTCGCATGACCTATATTCCAATTCAGTTTCCCCACTAAATTAAGCGGGAAAACTTACTTCCAGTGACCTATACACTAATTCAGTTTTTCAGCCAAATTTGGAGAGGAAATTAACCAGGGTGTTTAGCGACCGGGAAAGCTGGGAACTGTCGGGGAAATCTTAATTACCGGGAAAAATCGGGGAATTGTCGGGGATATTGCCACAATGCGGGCATAGTCAGGGAAAATGAGCCGGAATAGCCATCGAGTGCTCTTAGAAAAGACTCGAGGACTTGGGGGCAGAAAAATAGGCAATAAATTCTGCTGAGGGCAGAGTGCGGGCTCTGCTCACCCGATGTAGAGTGCGCTACCCGATGCAAAGGGAACAGCCGTCAAATCCAGTCCAAGACTTGGATTGGATTGAGGGCACAACACTAGGCTAGATCCAGTTAGAGCTACTCTATTTAGTAACAAATGGGAAAGCCGCAGACCCCAATGCAAGCCTTAAGCCGAAAGTATCTGGAAGTGTGCATTTGGCGGCCATGCTGCCATTTGGTTACTGACGTGTGTGGTTCAGTGTACTGTTTCCATTGTGTTTCCGGAAGTGGCCTCTTCACTGATGACGTCGGCGGCAAGAAAGTGATTGTTTAATCCGGACTGGATGAACCTGAATATTTCGGAATATGGAAGTTGGATTAAGCCCATGTAAAATTATCCTCGCAGTGCTCAATGCTCAATTTGGAGCACATTTGTTCTAATTGTTCTGTTTGTTCTGTTTGCAATGTGTTCTAAAGGTCTTATATATTTAACCACCTCTACAGTGGTCAGGGAATTTCACTTGAAATTATCAGGGAAAACCTGGAAAAGTCAGGGAATTTCAAAATAATAATTTGCTAGACACCCTGATCAACATTATGTGACCTGGTGTTAGATGACCTATCACACCAATTTGGTTTCTCGCTAAATTTATCAGCAAAATTGGCATCACATGACCTTTGTAGCAAGTCAGTTTCCCCGTTAAATTTAGCGAGAAAATGAATAAAAATCTAGGTTCTTCACTCCCCGAAATGACCGTTTAGTGTATTCAAAACAAATCTTAACGATCGCTCCTCGAATGCTGCATTTCACGCAGGACTTTGGAAATGAAGGTCGCTGTCAATTTTTTTAATAATAATAATTGTGGTTGCGTGGATATTTATTTACCGTGTAGTTAGTCAGCCATTTCAAAGTTGCGACGAGTCACTCGCTGTAGATGAGCAATTTAGCCAGTGCAGTACAACCGCTAACCTGGGGTCTTTAACGTGCACCACGCAGTAGTGATACTTTTTTTTTTTTTTTTTGCAAATTTGTTGTTTTGGAGATGATTTTTGTTAAATTTCAAATTCTTTAAAATGTGGCATTCATTGGAGTTTAGTTTTGTCGTGTTCCTAATTCTTCACAAATTATGAATACAATTTTTGAACGAATCTACACAAAAGAACCTTTCAGCCTTTCCACTCTCGTGAAGAAGGAAGACCAGCGGAGCTGTACTCGATACACTGTGTGCTTCTTCTTCGTCGTCGTCTGTTTTTCGCGCTGTTTCCTACGATGAATTCCCACCAACGCACGCAACTATCCATTCTCCTATTATAGCTGCAAAGGTTGCCACCATCTACGAGCGACGGCGGAAACCATACTGCTTGTGTGCTTGCCGTTGTCGCTTATAGATGGCGGTAGCTGTCCAAGTAGGTTTGTGTCGACATACACGGACACGATCCTGGGGAACCTAGCCCTTAACGGCTCCGCTGTAAAATACATAGAAAGACAAATAGAATTTCAAGGACACCTAAGCACTAGGAGTTGTGAATGAGAAAGCATGAATGTCGTTCTTCTGTTCCCTTAGTTCATCTGTGCCTTACTGGTGTGGACGACCACGTTTCGCTCCTGCCGAGGTTGCTGAGCGCGCGCTCTCTCGAAGCGGCCGCAGCGCCCTTGCCCCAGCAACGCCCGACACGAGAAAACCTGCTAAACAAATGAACTCAATGTTTTCCATCGATTGCACTTTTCCCTTTTATTTCTCGCTCGTGGTCAGAAAAAAATCTTAGGGAGCCTGGCCACCGCTTTTAGTGTCGTGCCAAGTCATATATTTCGTTGTAACATAGACATTTTACGATCTCATGTGGGGGAACCAAGGTCGAAGGTGTCGAGGTGTTCCATCTCGCGCGGTCTCAGGAACCCGCTGCAGGAGCCGGGGAGACTGGGCCAGCGGGACCTGAACCCCTTCTACACGGGACCCGGGGGCGGCATGATCATGGACCCCAGGCAGATACCGAGACCCCACCACTCGGACCCTGGGGTGGGGATACCCGGACTGCCCAGGTGACCGCCTTCCGCTACAGCCCACGGAGGGCACCCGCCGACCGCCGCACTGTTTAGGCGTCCGCACGCGGGGCCCTCGACGAATATCTCGATCTCCCCCGACAAACCGCCCGGCCTTTCGATACAAAACGTGCTCCTATGGCCACGATGCCCAGAATGCGCCTTCGACCAATGCGTTTGGCATTTCGTCGCGCCGTCGAATGTTGCGGTCTTGAAGCGGCAACAGATGCCACGAATGCCGGAGCGTCGTGCCGTCGGACGTCGCGATCCCGACTGTCGCCATTCGTGGAAATGCCGGCGAAAAGCACGAGCAAACGTGAGCATCGCCATCGTCGCGGCGTCCCGGAGTCCCGGCTGCCAGAGCTACCGCGAACCTTTAGTCTGGAAAGCAACCTGCGGCAGAACAAGCGTCCGTCGCATCCTCCGCTGCCGCCACAACACCGCCAAGATCGTGGCCTGCGACGACGCGACGCTTCTATGTCATCGCTGGCGGAAGTTGAGACACTACATTTTGGGGTGCGGTAAACAGTTAGGTTAGGCTTAACCTAACCTGACCACCTTTTATAAGACTTGCGCAATGAAAGTGTCGCGGGAGCGTGCCATCGGTGTTTGGAGGGCACTCGTAATATCACCGATCAAGCACGAGCCCAATGCTGACGCAGCACTCGTGTCCAATCTGCGTTGGAGTAAGATGCGGAAAATTCGGTACCACTGCACCCTCGTTTTGTAGTAGGTGTTGAGCGAGCGCACTTCCACGGTGGGAGTGTGCTGTGGGTGATGAGGAAGACACCAAGCACGTTCTTCGGAGGATATGGGGAGACGAGATATGGCAGGGTCAACACTGGCGCGTGCAATCGCGAGAGACACAAACTTTGCGTTCTTCACTCGCTGAGCGCTAGTTTTGGCTGGGCTTTTTTTTTTTTGAGACGCTCGCGACGACGTCTGCGCCGTCGAGGCACAGACTGCACATTGAGCTTGTTTGCGGAGCTCTGCCACGAGGCAATGCTTGCCACGTTCTGCGTTATCGCTGCTTTTGCTGCGAAAGCGCAGGAAAGGGGCCATGTTTTAGGGTGCTTCTCGCGTCCCGAGGGACTGTGACGTTGCTGCAGCGCGCCTCTTTTGACGCTTTGCTTCCTCTCCGCAGGGGAGCGGTGCCCCCTGGAGCCAGGTTCGACCCTTTTGGGCCCCCTCACCCGAACAACCCGGGGAACCGCCACACATTTGCCGGGTACGTCAGACAAGAGTGGGTGGGGTAGCCTCCGTCCTTTGGAGGTGTGGCGTCTACCAAGGTGCCTGGTTGCCGCACATTCCGGACGCGCATTTCACAATTGGTCTGCGTCGAGCCTCTCTCCCTATTTTGTGCTAGAGGTTTTAGGTTTGTGGAGCTCCGGCGAAATTTAGTCACAGATTTTCCTCGAAATTCATTTGACACAATAATAGACACATTGGAAGTGGTAAGCCAAGTTACAAATCAATAAGATTTTGCAGAAAGTTACTGGCTCTTCAAATTTAGTTAGACAGCCCGAGAGGCTCTACTGGGAACATTAAAAGCACAAAGTAAAATCCCGTAATATGGGGGTGGTGCAGGTCGTTCCCGTCGGTGCTGGTTATGGCATCACCTTCATTTACCATTTTCTCAATAGCTATTTTGAATTTAGTGATAATAGCATGCCGGGAAGAGTAAAGCCTGGCTATTTTAAAAAATATGTTTAGTGTGGACAGCTAAAAGAACTGCCGGAGCTCTTCTTTAAAGCCCGACCTACAAAAAGATTTCCGCGCTGTAGGGAAACCCTCCCCGCCACCATTCCCATTTTCCCCTCTCCCACTGCCATCTTGATGGCGGGGACTCCTTTTGTTGCTGCATCTCGGAGCCGGATTGTCCTGTCTGGCAGCTTGTTCGGTGAAGCTCACGTTATGGGAAAAGATATGACTGAGGCAACACTGACAGCAGCAATCGTTTTTCTCGTTTCCACCGTTTCTAGGCCATCGCCGGACCACCTTCCCCCGCCACCGGATTACGACGACATGTTCAGCTGAGCCGACTCGGTCGGCAGTCTGGCATCCAACTGTAATATATGAATGTGCCCTTCATTTGCTATTAAAACGATGAAGTTCGATATAATGCTTACCCGTCTTTGTTGCGGTTTTGTTCTCGCCGCCTTCTGTCATTGACAAAACGAAGGAGACGTCGACCGGAGTTTAGTGGGGTCGTATTAGAGTGCCAGTTTGGATGGTGATAGTATGCTACCTGAAACCCGTCTCCCACTGGTCCGTTTTGCTGTGTCCTCAAACGTAGTCTTTCCATTTACACCCGACGACATTGTAGGGGTGTCGTGCTGCTGTCTGCTGCAATCCCGGCAGTGGCGCGGCAGATGTTCGTTCTGCTGCCGGTCCCTCTTCGGCTCGAGGGTCGACGGAAGCTTCGGCGGCAAGAAGTTGGGATGCCGTGACGACCGCGGCGCTCACGCTTTTTGCCGGGACTTCTAGCGCCGGCCACCGGGATCGCGACAGCCAGCAACACGACACTGCGACATCGTTTGTTGCCACTGCGGGACCGCTTTCGATGCGTCGGCAGCATGGGGCACGCACAACGTACCGGCCGGAGACTCTTTTCGGGCACTGTAGCGGTAGAAACAAGATGATAGTACTGGTGGCAATTTTAGGTTTTCAACAATAACCACAAAGAGGTACAACCTTCAATGCTTGGCCATGATTGAGCAGCACCTTTTGTACGAAGGGAACGCTTCTCCCATGTTTGGCCTACGATGTTTTCCCGTTGACGTGCTGGCATTTCCAATTGATACCCAAAGTTTCACGCGAGACTGCCCTTTGCCACATCCATTGCACCCGAACTCGCAACATGTTTCGAAAACTGCACTGACGCAATTTGCTGTCTCGTACATGTGTACTCGGCTACGAGATAGCGAGACTAGATGAAAATCAACTGCATTTCAGCCTACCACCCAGTCAGGGTAAGAAAACAAGCTGGTAATGTTGAGAGACTTTTCCCCAGCAGTCGTCTCAATGCCGTAACAAATTCGGATCTGCTTCTGTTCCCTCAAGCATGAAAAAGTGTAACCTACCAACCTTGGAAGGAGGTTCTTTTCCTTGCGTGGGCGTGCAGTGGGAATGTCTTGGATGACTTGCGTCCCTCATGCTTGTAGCGTTTACGGAAGTGGAATTTGACAGTTGTCACCGAGCCTAGCGTCGGTGATGGAGGAAGAATGGGAGTCTGACGACACGAGATGGCCGTGTTTGAAAAGGTGTTTATTTGAAAAGGCACGGTGCCAGCAAACCTTTGGGTGAGTGACCACCTCACCAGAAATGCAACAAATCAAGCAGCCGTTCACGGACCGACTGAGCTTTAAGCGGAAATACGACGCTGCTTTGCATTAACTAAAAGGATGTGCTGCATTTCCCGCGATGCTAAGGAGCATGTAAACGATTGTTCGGGTGGAAAAAACAATTCCAAAAGTGGAGGCTTAACAGTTCTCAAAAAAGAGCTGCAGCCTTTCAACTGCCATTTGTCTTGGACGGAGGCTAGGCAGGTACCGCTGTAAACCGACGGCATTTTGATGATCGTCAACAGAAAACAAGAATGATTAACAAAAATCTGTGAGACAGTCGTTGTGGAATGAGTAAACATTGTGACACGTACACGCTAGCAGTGAACAGTGCATCGGGACAAACGTCCCGAACCGCCGTGGCAGTGCGCAAGGCAAATGGGCATTTTTCCGAGCTGCTGGTTTGAAAGATTTCCTGGCACAAATCGTTTTAGCACCATGCTCCCAAAGAAAGTTTTTTGTAAAATGCTCTGGTTGGACACGTACGTCATAAAGTGCACTTTCCCCTAAAAAACAAACAACTCTTAATGCAACATTTATGTTGCAAGACAAACTTGGAGATAGTTTGAGTTAGGAGCAATTACGTCCATGCCCAATGGCTGCTTGTATTGATGTACAATCTTGCGCCGAAACCTCCCAACCAAGGAAACTCGGAAAGTGACCAGCTGCGACAGGCATCTCACTAGAACAACTTGCGCACCGCGTGTGAGAGTGTCTGATCTGCCGGCTAGATATGCAACGATAAGCTCCAACCATTGTCGAACAACTTTGTATAAAAACTGACAACAATGCGCATGTTTGTTCTATTTTGGGTGTGACTCCTCCCTTAAGTTTATGGAATGCATGCTGCAATGATGCTTTTTAGATGAACAATCTGGGATGAAAAAGGATGTGCATTTTCCTGACAGAAGGCATAACTGAGATGGCGAGAAACAAGTTATCATACAGACACCTTCATTTCATTTCGTTTGAAACACACAATTTTTCTACGATTATGTAAATTCAGTGTGTTGAGCTTTCATTTCAAACCGAGTCCACTCTGATGGCCTTTTAAAACCCTTTGATCTGAGCTATGGTTGGCCGATATATTCTGCACATCAATTTGATCTGGTTCCTTTATACTGCAAGCCATGGAAAACTATTCATATTGTTCGTCCTCGATACCAGTCGAGCCACGTATGTATTTGAGGTAATTAAACGAGGAAAAATAAGGTACGAGTACATATAGCACAGCCTTAGGAGCCACGTTGGTGCACCCGTACATTCCACGTCATTGCCACCCAATTCTCTCGCAACATCACAAAAACTACTGCTACATGCTAAAAGACACTCTTTAGGACCAGCCTGTTGTCTCATTCTTTTCAGTCGCAGCTTGCTGCCGAGCGACCCTACCTAGCTAGTCTAGCAACCTGGAAACAAATGCACGATTGGAAAGGAGCGAGGGATAACCTCTCGTAATGAGCAGAAATGGTAAGGAACCTGAAATGTGATCGACATTAAAAACAAGTGAATTCGGCGCTCACTATGCGGTGGCTACGTCTCGTCGATACTGCGTGAAAGGCTCGCAATGGATGGCCTAAGGCTGCACAGCCACCGTGTTTCGGATGCTCCACATGACCTTACAATGGCACAAAATGAATGATGTTGTGAATCAAGTACATCGTTGACATGTGTTGACACCAGTTAAACCTGATAAAGCGTATCGCCACAGTTTAAAAAAATGCATTCCAATAAACAGCCGGCAGGGGGCGATGTCGGTGCACTGCCTTAACCAATGAAACTCGCATTCCCGCTTTCTATCTAACAGCACGTTCCAGGCACAACACATACACTCGGGCTGACTTGTGTTCCCAACTGGAGATCATGGAGCCATAGGGCTCCAACTGCCCTTGGTCCCAAGGTTTGTACAACGATCGCTGGCCCTATGTACAGGATCGGGTCACTCAACGCGGCCCAGCCGCAAGCTTCTCTGTCACACGCTAGTGTTCTTGAGGGACTTCAACTCTCCTGGATCTTCGGACGAAGCGTACCTGTTCTTAAACTCCATTCTTCTGATGCTGCAGAGGTGGAAAATGCGGTAACAGAGCTCTTGAAAGCTGCAACAGGTAGGACTCAAAAGTGCCGAATTCAGCGATGCCCAGTCGCCTAGTTAGAGCGGTCGCGCGTTCTCATAGGGCGTAAGCGAGGAATGGAAACCGTGGGGACTCACCTATTGGTACTTTCCGTCAGGGAATGCATTGATGCGCGCGGAATTTCGTCCTCGTCAACCAGATGTCGGCTGTTTTGGGAGTAGTAACGCTAATAGAGTCACTCCCGTCGGAAACACACTTCTATGCAATTAACCCCCAAGCAAAGGGCATGCTCTCGGACCCCCACACAGACATCATCCGGCAACCGATCGGCAATTGGTTGGCATCAAGCCGGCAGGTGGTCGGCGGTCGACTGGCTCCCAGCTTTAGCAGCAGAGCGGCAACTCCCGACACAAACGTGCATCTTGGCGACATTACAACCCCATGCAATTGGCATGCTCCTCAATCCCATTCAGACAATGCTGACACTTGATCAGCAATTGGTTGGTTGCCAATCTGCCTTGACATATGAACAGTGAAGTCCAGCATCAGCGGGAAGGAGCAAAGCAGAAGGTTGAACACAACATTGGCGATTGGTCTCCAGAGGACCGGCAACTGATTGGCAACCAACTTAAAAGCAGCGAAGCTAAGCACACAGCACAATGCACTGCCAAGAGTAAAAAAAAGTGACAATTGCGGTATGTAGCACGTTACACAATCGATAAGATGTAAAAGCGTGGCAGTGTATATATACACCTGAAAAAATATGAAATTGGCACCCGTAGTTTCCCACACATGCATCCCTATTGCAGAAAAGGTGCTGAAGATCCAGAACCTCGTAAACATACATGCATCGCTGGTGTGGGCATGGTTGTTTGCTCATTCGTCGCAAACAACCGTATGGCTCCACTGTCAAATAAACTGGTCTTCCTAAAAATGGCAGTCCGATGCATTAGTACACGGAAGCACTGCGGGAAACTTCAACCAGGAATTTCCTCCAAATATTTGAAGGAACCTCGCGCGACAAAATTTTGTGGTGGCAGAGCAGTCTTGATGACACCACCGTTTCAAATACTGTTCATGCTCTTCCAGATAACCCTAGACTCGTGGATAGCGGCGATTCCCAGAGGAAGCTAGGGAAATATATAGTACCCAAGTCAAAGGAGAATTTAATTTTATATTACGTCAACCACAAAAAAATGTGTAAAAGAAAACAAACACAGGTGGTAAATAAAGTGTGGATGCCTTGTACAGTTCTTGATGTAAAGAAGCAAACAGCAGATTGTTATCTGTACAAATTCAATCACAAAGTTAGCTGAACCATGAAGAAGCTTCCCGTAGAGTTAAAAGTTACAACATATATAACTTTACAACTGTTGTCAAAAAAAAATAAAAAATTATTTTTAGTAGGATATGGGCATGTAGGGCATTTCATCTACTTGAAAAATTATGGATCATAGTATAAGTGCCGCATAAGGCACCCCAAAACCTCTGTGATCACCTAGCCGAACCGGGGCTCGTAAGAAAGACTGTTAATTTGGTAGGGCACGCCCAAAGCAACGGGGATTGCGTCTGAAGGTGACAGCTGACGCTTCGCCGAGAGATGTAGCTTCTTGAGGCACCAGATTGGAGACTGACTCTTACCAAACATTGGCTGCCATCCCGAACTTACTAGGTGGTTCTTTTTCGAAGGTAATGACTCCCAACTTTTAAGACGTGTTCCAAAGAACCGCTTACGACTTCGCTCGCGCCGCAGACAATCCGCAAATTAAGCGACAATCCAGAGTTTCCCGCAGTGCTCCGTCAACCGCTCCCCGTGCCTTCCCCCCGTGGCAGCGCCGGTCGTGCGTGGGGCTGCGCCGGCGCCTCAGCGGGCCTCGTCGTACCTTGCCGCCTTGCAGTAGCAGCAGAAGCCCAGCACGGCGAGGAGGAGGAAGAGCATGGCGGCGGCCGTGACCCCCCACAAGGAGGCAGTCACGATGCGGTTCTCCCGGGCCAGGGGCGCCTCCCAGGGCGGCCAGGTGGCCGGGGGCCGCAGCAGCAGGTCTGGGAGGTAGGCGTTCCAGAACTGGGCCTCCTTCTGTCGGTAGTCGCGCAGCAGGAAGCTCGACGAGTTGAGCGCCTCGTAGTACGTCCCGTTCACCGACAGGTACTGCAGGTTGCCCTTCGTTGCGGGCTCCCAGACGATGGTCCCGAACAGCGATGTCGGCTTCATCGGGTCCCTGTGGCGTTTCGGGGAAGAGGGGATTTCGTGTTGCGACCAAGTGACAGCCATCTCACTTAATTACGTGCAGTCCAGTCAAAGTCACAGGCGGGAGGGAGAGGAAAGCTGTTTTTGTGTGAATTTGGAACGACGGGCCAATCTCCAAAGAGGCAAAAAGCAATGTGGAAAGGCACCAAAGAGTAGGACACCTAAGCACTTCTTATGAGTTGTGAATGCGAAAGTTTGAATGTAGTTCTTCCACTCCCTTTGTTTGTCTGCGGTGTACTGGCGCGGACGGCCACGTTCCGCTACTGCCGAGATTGCAGCCGCTGACGATAAAAATGCCTCGGGCGCCGACACGTTCCTCAGTGCCGAGAGGAGCAGACGCAGCCGCAGCCCGCCCCTCCGGCAACACCTGACACGAGAGCGACGGCCGAGCGCGCTCCTTCCTGGCGTGCGGGCTGGAGCGCCAAAAAGAGGGCTTCTCAGTAGGGGGGCGTTCCTTGGAACTATACGTGTCCTGGCCAATGGCCACCTAGAAGCCGTTTCGCTGGGACTTTCACGTTTCTCGCGGTTACAGCGATTACGGACGCCGCTGGCTCCTGGGAATTTTTTGCCGCCGGCACCTCGCATTGTTCGCAGCTACAGACGCACGCCGGCTCCGCTCCATGGGACAGTTAATGCTTTCGCATTAATAAGGACTAAGCTAACTTTTGGTGTGCGATAAAAAAAGGTTGAAAAAAATTAGTTTTTATTTTTGTGGCTCTCAAAATTTGCAAATGCAGGGAGGCACAATGAACCAAAGACGACTGTTCTTCCCATATAGCAACGTTTGCTCATCTCCCGCCATGGTTTACCCATTTGCTATCGAAGCCGGTGAATCGCCAGCCGCACCAGCAGAAACCAAAATGCCAAAGCCGGCGAATCGCCCGGCTGTACCCTTTTGTCGTTTAAAACGCAACTCATAGATGGTGCACTACAACTACTTGGGGCAGAGCTGAATATGTCACCATCAGATGGCAACGGTCATTCCGTTTGTTTGGTTTCCTATTAAGTATAGACCACTTACAACGTAACCGCTTATAGTGCAGGACCGGGTATAGCGCGGTTTTTTTAAACCACCGGTTCGTCTCCCATAGAACTCCATGTAATTACATGCCGCTTAAAATGCAGGCGCGCGAAGGGAAATACCGGTTATAGTGCGGTTTCTGGCACAGCCCGCCGGCCGCGCCGACGACCGGAGCAGCGAGCGCGCTTCCCTGTGCGACACTAGATAACGGCGCTGACGGCGCGAGCAGCAAGCGGCACTCGCGTGGCAGTTGCTCCACAGCCGAGTTGCTCGAAGAAGCGAAAGGCTTCAGTTGCCATAGCGACGGAGGGACGCACGCACGTGTCGTTCACGTGCGTGCGTCCCTCCGCTGCGTTGGAAACAAACAACCGCAGCGACAGACCAATCGCAGGTCGAGGAGAAGTGTTGCGCGCGTTACATGCCGGTCGCCGGCCGACTGCTTCTATCCGCAAACACGGCGTCGGTTGTGATCGTCGTCGTAGACGGCGTTCATCTCATCGTTCCGCGTAAAAGCGCTATCCTTGACTGTGAATTTTCGTTGTGTGTTGCTATGATAACCCAGCACGTGCTAGAAGGGAAGATCCACCTACTCGTGCGGCGATGTCGTGGCGGCGCTCTCAAGACGGCAGAAACGCCTGTGTCGTCGTGTTTGTTTACTTCGACTACAGTGGTGATTTCTAAGCATTTGTGTCCTCGAACATCGCCCGGATTTCTTATTTGGCGCATTTCATGCGTGCGCTCAAGTTCAAGGTATTACTGGCGCGTACCGTGTGAAGGAAGCGAATTTTCACGCGTTTTCATCTCCGGAGAAAAGTGATTAGGGTTAGCAATCCTGAACGCTCTCAACGTCCGTCCGCAACCCGCGACGCCGTTAAAAGGCTGCGCCAGGCAAAAGCTGCTCATTTCTTTCAAAATGTGTAACACACTTGAGACAGAACTGTACTAGTCAGGTGAAATAAAGACTTTCCTCAAACTAAGCTTTATTTTTCATCTAACATAAAATAAATTCTTTTCACAAGTGTAAGTTGTCTCATGGCATGTATTTTGGCCTGAAAAATTGATGTTTTGGTTATAGTGCGGTACCGCTTATAGTGCGGATTTTCGCGACTCCCGCGACATACGTTATATGCGGTCTACACTGTAGTATAATTTTAGTGTTTTCAATTCATGTTCACTCTCTGAAAAGATTACGGTGGCTAGCAGCAGGCATAGTCTTTCGGACAATGAAAATCAACATTCTCTTCAACAGTGAAGGTGATGGGGAATCTACCGATGAACTGTTTGAGAGAGACGGGGTATCTACTGGTTTAAGGCAGTGCCAAGTGTACAAGGCACGAGGGAAGAAAAGCGAGAGCCGGTGGGAGGTTGAGAAATGCGGCGCAGCTCTCCGCACGTCTGTGTGCCTCAAGATTTTCCACACGAGAAAAAAATTGTTTTTTAGCAGCTCGAGTGATTGGCTGATGTAAACCATGTCTTTAAGGTGCAAATAAACATGTTTTTATAGCAAAGCTGTTATGTGCTAGGCTCTGGAGAAAAATGCGTCCATGGATGTTAACAATAAAACTCCCGTTTAAACAGCGCTCCTTTGTGCCGATTAGTCGTGGCAAGTATAAATAAAAAGAGGAGGGCAACCCGCGGGTGTCAGCCTTCCTTGGCATTATTAGAAAGCAAGGTCTTGATCAGGGTAGTAAAGTACCTAGGTACAAGTAACTGGAAATCGGTATCTAAGTACCTTTGTTGTACCTGAGGTACAGACCTAGGTACTTTAATTTCTTGGTACCTGTATTTGTATCTTAGGTACATTTTCCAGTAACTTGTAACTAAGTGAAGCTAGTTTCTACAAGTACTTTTCTATTCACTTGGTCAAAATGGTAGAAACTATAAATCTTGAAGTATTAACACACTGCCATGTGCCGTGATTCACGTTGAGTTGTGAACGGCATTGGAGGCACTGCCTTGATCAAACGACGTTTTAGCGAACGAAGCCCCGCCTATGATGTTTCATCGAACGACACACTTTAGAGAATGTAGGAGTTCATTTGAGCGAACGGTGTATTAGCGATGCCATTCGAGCAACACCAATTTATTTCATCGCTTCGGAACTCCGTTTAGGGAATATAGCGACCTGCTTGCTTCATCTCAAACCGAAATCGACTTCATTGCGTGTTTGAAGTTCCTCTGGCAGCTATACAAGGAAAGAGATAACTTGAACGATGTGCGCAGTTTCTGTTGCCCATATCTTGTCCTGGTGGTGGCACTGTTCTGCCATAAATACAATATAAAATATAATTGCAGATAAATTATAATTACAATCGTAAAGCGATGTAACATTGCGTATATAATAAAGTTTCCACTCAATAAGTCGGACTCAAGTTTTGCAGTTATCAAAACTGACAAAGTTCCGAAAGAAAAAAAAAATTCATTTTTCTTCTCACTAACGAAAGAAAAAATAAAACGAGGAAGTTTAAAGCCTTTTGCTCGTCATCGCGAAGGTTAGGTGCATATGCACTCGACTCATGCGTTTCTTCATCCGGCCGACGTCTTTCGGGCCCGTCGGCGTCAGCATCGGCTCTGAGGGCAAGAACGTCAACAAGCGAGTTTCGGCGGTTTCGGTGTGACATGGTAAACAGTGGAAGCTAAGGCCTCGGTGCACCAATTGGAGCGTGGGGACAAGGCACGTGAGGACTTAACACCGATGTGGACATCGCACTGACACCAATAAAGCACATTTATCGAACTCGTTTTTAAGTGTATCCTTAGTATAAAAAGCTTTACTCCCAATATATTTTGACAAATTTGGGGAAAATACATAAAGACAGTATCTTTAAAGTAACTGTACCTGTACCTAGATACATCTTTAAGCAAGTACCTAGGTGCGTACCTAAGTACCTTTTCGTATTAGTAACTGTAACTGTATCTTAGGTACATTTTTTAAGTAACTTTAACAACCCTGGTCCCGATCTTTTGTTATCATATACAGCCAGCACTTATCTCAGCTAAGAGTGTGCTGTGACCTCCTTTTCTTTCGCTTCGGTGGGCTCTTTATCAGCATCGCTGATAAAGAGCCCAAAGTCGCTGTAAAACCTAAAATAGTCAACGACCAACAACAGAACCTGTATTGACCTCACGTTTAGCAAGAACGTATCCGAAGTCAAAATACAACCAATGGCGGTTTGCCATAGTGACCATAAGGCAATGATCACTTTAGTCGCTAAGAATTAAATAAAGACAATTAAACAATGAAGTCATGTACGCGTCTTCATTGCAATCATATGTAGATCGTATAGATGTCAAATAGTTGTCGTAAAGCTGTCATAAAGATAACAGCTTCCCTGGTCCTCTATCTTCACGTGAAGTGAAGCTCTACAATTTTTTTTGTTTGCCATATTTATTGTGTACTCTTAAAGCAGCTTACACTAGCAAAACAACGATACAGAGACTAGCCAAGTTCTAGGGCAAAAAAACTTTCAGCCTTTCCACTTTGGTGAAGAAGGAAGACCAGCGAAGCTGTACTATGGTGGAATGACCTCAAGGACGACGTTTAGAGGACAACGTCTAGGATGACATCTAGGACGACCTCAAGGACGACGTCTACGACGATTTCAAGGACGAAATCAGGGACGACGTTTGGGAAGACCTGAAGGACGACCTCGAGGACAACGTCTAGGATGACCTCAAGGACGACCTCTAGGACGACCTCAAGGATGACATCTAAGATGACCCTGAGGAAAACCTCTCAGACAACATCAAGGACTGCCTCAAGGACGACTTCAAGGACGAAATGTAGGACGACGCCTAGAGAAATTCAGCCTTTCTACTCTGGTGAAAACCAGAGTGGAGAGGCTGGAAAGGTTGCCGCCATCTATGAGTGAGGCCGGTAAACCGGTTGTCTGGTTACCGCCGTCGTTCATAGATGGCAGTAGCTACCCAAAGTTTTGTGTCGACATTTCTTTGCGGGGGACACGATCGTGGGGAAACTAGCCCTTAACAGCTTCACTGTAAAATCTCGCGGTAGGTACGGAAAGCCCGGAAGCATGAGCCCGCGTGCTGTAGCCAATGGGTTAAGTAATGCAGTTTTTGCCAAGGACACCATTGGCCAGAGAACTGCAAAATCGTGCCAAAAATAGGGGGCGGGCTATCTCTCGGTGGCGGGCATCCCTCGAGATATTATGGCAGTTGTGGCGTGAGGCACTACCCAACTTTTTGCTGCACAGCCACAAACTTTTCTGAAAATTTTGAAAGCTGAGAGCCGTCTGGGTTGTTCCACTCTCCACGACTATGTGTTTGTGTGTTGTTGGCTGTTAATGACACAGAGCGCTCCCGGTAGCCTCCTGTCTAAACGCCATGTTTATTCTATATCCTCAAAAACCCCCGCGTCATTCTCCTCGTCTTCAGAAAAGCCTAACAGCACATCTCCCCCCCTTTAAAACTGAAGTCTATTTACCAGGCTTTACAACTCTTCCACTTCGTGTCGTGTACTCAGTCGATCCAATGTCTGGTGCTGCATTTTTATCGGTGTCTTCACTCCCAGGCACCGGTGTAAGAGCAGTCGATCCGATGTCTGGTGCTGCACTTTTATCGGTGTCTTCACTCCCAGGCATCGGTGTAAGATGAAAGCTGTTTCGGCGAAGAGTATCTGAATCGGTGTCCACTAAGTATGACCTTGGGCACTCCATTGCAGATTGCACTGTTCCTCTTTTTCGCTGATCGGTAATCCAGACCACATCTCCTCTTCTCAATGGTTTGCGTTGTCTTACACCCCGTCGTCTGTCATAGTTGGTCTTTTGTTGATTTGTTCTTTCTTTTTCCCACTGTTAGAGTTCTTTGGTATTCACAAGCCTAAGTTCCAAAGAAGAGGAAACAGATGGAAGGGACGTTCTCAGCTTGCAACCCATGAGTAATTCGGCGGGACTTATATCCATTTCCCAATGGTGTTCACGGTAGGATTGCAGTGCGATGTAGCTGTCAGATGTCTTCTTGAGGCTTCTCTTAATAATTCTAACAGCAACTTCAACAAATTCATTGCTCTGTGGATATCTTTGACTGGACGTCCTGTGTTCAAAACCCTATTCCTGGGCGAACTGCTGAAATGCACTTCCAATAATTCGCTGGAACTGTGGTCCATTGTCGCTGAACACAACTTCAGGCGTCCCATGTCTTGCAAAAATTGACTTTAGGTGTATTATGACACTGTTTGCTGTCATAGTATTCAGAAGGAAAATTTCTGTATATCTCGAATAATAGTCAGTTACTAGAAGATAGTTCTTTCCTGACAGGTAGAACAGATCCATTGCTACTTTCTGCCATGGACGCTCTGGAAAGTTGGATGGCATCAAAGGTTCATGGCGGTTGGACGCTTCCTTGATGCATTCTGGACATCTGCGTACCATACTTTCGATGGCTGTTGAAAGTCCTGGCCACCATACAGAGTCTTTGGCTCGAGCTCTGCACTTGGTGATTCAATGATGACCCTGGTGGATCTTCAGCAGAATATCAGGACGCATGGACAGCGGTATGATGAGTCTTGATCCTCTCATGAGCAGTCCATCTTGAACGGCGATCTCTGATTGATGTTGCCAATAATCTTTGCAGCTGTTAAGGACTTCTTTTCGGACGGGCCACCCTTTTTCGCTGTACCATGCCAACTGTTTGCATGTAGAGTCCGTGGCCTGCTTATCTTTGATTTCTTGTAGCCTCTTTTCTGTCGCAGAAAGGTCAGCTGTTACCCCCTTGACAGATGCAGCCACCTCTTGCTCCAGATCTATGTCACCAGTTTCGCTTAGAGGCTGTCGGGACAATGTGTCCGCCGCAATTAAAGACTTTCCTGGAATGTGTTTCATCACATAGGAGAATCTCATCATTCTCATCTTCATTCTTTGAAGTCTAGGTGTGATGTCAGCTAGATTTTTAGACATGAAGATTGGCACAAGCGGCTTGTGGTCGGTTTCAATTTCAATGTGAAGGCCCGTGATGAAATCTTGAAACCTTCCACATGCCCAAACTATCGCTAGGCCTTTCTTCTCCACCTGTGCGTACCTTCTTTCCGTCTCTGTGAGTGTCCGTGACGCGTATGCCACAGGTTTGTAGGACCCGTCTTTTTGTATCTGCCGAAGCACAGCCCCCAAGCCATATGATGAAGCATTGGCTGAAATCACTGTCTTCTTTCTTGGGTCGAACAGCGTCAGTACGGGACTCGTGGTGAGTGAGTGCTTGAGCTCATCGAAGCTTCTCTGCTGTTCCGTAGCCCAAACCCATTGGTTCTTTGAGCTCAGAAGAGAATTGAGTGGGTAGGCGATATGTGACATGTTCGGTATGAACTTTGTCAAATAATTGACCATGCCCAGAAAACTTCTCAGTTCATGAACAAGCCTCGATTTTGGCGTTGTCTGGACAAATTCCTTCGCGGTCGATGATGTGACCCAGGAACTTCACTCTTTGTACGTTAAATTCGCACTTGTCCGGATTCAAAGTCATTCCTTTCGCCTGGAGACGTTCCAGAACCAGACGGAGTCTGTCATCAGGCTCTTGTTGGGAGCTGGCATAAATGAGAATGTCGTCCATGTTGCATACAACACCTTCGAGACCAATCAGAAACTGCGACATCTTCTTTTGGAAAAATTCTGGAGCCGATGATATTCCAAACGGTAGTCTCTTGAATTTGAACCTTCCGAAGGGTGTGATGAAAGTCGTTAGAGCTTGGGACTCCTCAGCAAGCTCAAATTGCCAAAACCCAGAATTGGTGTCGATCTTTGAAAAATAGCGTGCTCCGGGATTTTGTAGAGAGACATCATTGAAGAGTTCTTTGTACATCTTCTCAGGAATCACGGTGACGTCGGCCGCCGTGTCGACTTTGAATGTTATGAAGACTGCTCGGACGTCAACCTTGACTATCCATCGCTGTCCATCTGACGTGAACACGGTGCCAAGAAATGCTGTCTCAGACGTTGTTACCTCCCTCAGTGTGGTAGAGCTTCTGCAAACCCGTGCGTAGCGCCCCTGTCTTCTGCATTTGTTGCATGTTACTTTTATCGCAGGGCACTTGTTCGTTTTATGTCGTTCATTGCCACATCTTGAACAGACTTTCTCGGACGTTGGTAAACTCGATCATGAAGTTTTTTTTTCTCCATTTCTTTCCTTTCCTCCCTTTTGACTTGCATCTTTTCTGAAGATTCTGTCAACGTTTTCTTCTGGGGACTTGTGGAGAGCAACTTGCTGTTTCTTGACAGCTTCTGACTGTCGAGCCAGATTTGTAGCCTTCTCGAGTGTCAATTCCGGATCTAGTTGCATTTTCTCCAACAGTTTTTGGTTGAGGACCCCGACTACAATGCAATCTCAAATCATCTCCTCGTGTAGGACGCCGAAGTCGCAAGTCTTGGCGAGGCTATGAAGTTGTGTTATAAATTCTTCCACGCCCTCGCCTTCCCGCTGACTCCTTTTGTGGAACTTCGCCCTCTCGTAGATGACGTTTCGTCGGACTACGAAGTGTCACTTGAAAGCTGAAAGGACTTCTTCGTACTTCTCCATCTTTGCTGAAGGCAGGTTCAACGAGAGAAGGATATCGTCTGCTTTGTCGCCCATTAAGTAGGTAAGACCGTTGACCTGCTCAGGCTCAGGTTTTTCTGATAGACCACTGATGACGCGGAAACGTTAGAGTCACCGCTTCCAATGAGGCCATTCATCGGGGCTGGGGAAATCGAATTCCGCGGGAGGTTGGCAGTGGAATGAGTTGGCGTTTGCCATTGCTCACGGTTTCTCTCGGGTCCTGGGTCCTTGAACTTCTGACACCATGTGTTGTTGGTTGTTAATGACACGGCTCCCGGTAGCCTCCTGTCTAAATGCCATGTTTATTCTATATCCTCAAAAACCCCCCCGTCGTTCTCCTCTTCTTCAGCAAAGCCTAACAGCACAGTTTGAGGTTTTTCTAAATCAAAACATTTGTATATGTGGTTGCCAAAACTTGATTTTACATATTCTATTACGTTCACGAACAAAGATGTGCCTCGGACAGCTCGTTCCTCCTAAAATGCACACAGCTCCGTGCCGTTCTCGCTAAGAAACGGAGGATGCAAGCCCCAAAGAACCCACTACGTGACGAGCCGTTTTTTTTCTCAAAAAAAGTAATAACTGCAAATAATTTTCGTCTAATCTTTGTTTTACAGCAAAGCTGTTTATGGCTAGGGGTCCGTGAATTTTTTGTGTGCAGTGACTAAAAACTCCACCCTCGAACCGCCGCACGTGCACACCTTTCCCGTATAAAACATTAAATCTAAATAATCAAAATAAGGCACTGACAAACGTGCGTACAAAATGCCATTTGTTTTAGGCTTTTGCTTAAGAACAGTTACTGCTGCAGACGCCGGCATGTGCGGCACGTGGAGCACCGTTCCCTGCATTCTCCTTGACGCTTGGGTAATTTAGCAATAGGTCTATTCAGTAGATTAGTTATCAGCAGGCACCATTTTCAAGATGAGTAGATTCTCAAGTAGATAATAAAGGTTTCTCAAAGATTTGCCGCTGTGCGACCCGTGTCAGCCATGTCTATGCTTGCACCGGCCTCTCTTTGTCATCCTTCTAAGCACTTGCGTGTCTATTCTTTCCTTTCGCTCTCCCGGGGTGGCGGTCCCGTCGCACGTGTCTAGCTTCCTCCAGCTTCTTGAGGCAAGTCTGTGTCGTGTGCTAAACAGCTTCGCTGGTCATCTACCTTCACAGAGTCAAATGGCTCACGATTTTTTTTTTACAGCGAAGCTGTTAAGGGCTAGTTTCCCCAGGATTGTGTCCTCCGCAAAGACATGTCGACACAAAACTCTGGACAGCTACTGCCATCTATGAGCGACGGCGGCAACCAGATGATCGGCTTGCCGGCCTTGCTCATAGATGGCGACAACCTTCACAGCCTTTCCACTCTGGTGAAAACCAGAGTGGAAAGGCTGAATTTCTCTAGGCGTCGTCCTCGAGGTCGTCCTAGAAGTCGTCCTTGAGGTCGTCCTAAACATCTTCCTTGAGGCTGTCCTCGAGGTCGTCCTAGACGCGCCCTTGATGTCGTCCGAGAGGTTGTACTCGAGGTCGTCCTAGAAGTCATTCTTGAGGTCGTCCTAAGCGTCGTCCTCGAGGTCGTCCCAGAAGTCATTCTTGAAGTCGTCCTAGACGTCGTCCCAAAAGTCGTCCTTGAGGTCGTCCTAGACACTGTCTTCGAAATCATCCTAGAAGTCGTCCTTGAGGTCGTCCTAGATGTCGTCCCCGAGGTCGTCCTAGGCGTCGTCCTTGAGGTCGTCCTCGAGGTCGTCTTAGAAGTCGTCTTTGAGGTCGTCCTAGACATCGTCCTTGAAGTCATCCTAGACGTCATCCTTAGGCGTCGTCTTTGAGGTCGTCCAAGAAGTCGTCCTTGAGGTTGTCTGACCATAGTAGCTTCGCTGGTCTTCCTTCTTCAACAGAGTGGAAAGGCTGAAAGTTTTTTTGTAAAAACTGGAGCATGCGGAGGTGTATCGCCGCAGCACCAACTCTGCAGCCAAAACTTCTATGGTCACCGAGAAGCTGAGAACAGCAGGCAGGAGCTTCAGTCGCTCTTCCTTTTGCGTGAGGTCACTACCTTCGACGAAGCTTTGGCATCGCCTGGAACTCGAGCGCACACGTGCGGCCAAAGCATGACAGAAGGCATAGAGCGCGAGCGGGAGGCCGGGCATTCGAAAAACACGCCCTGCCCTCCTCATTTTGTCGATGACTACAGCTGCGCACACCTACCCGGTTTTGGCGAAGTTAGCCCAGGCCTGCATGAAGAGCTGACTCATGTTGCGGTCCCCCTCACTCCAGACGATCCCGCTCAGCTCCAGGTTGTCCGGGTAGAACTTGGGGTCCATGAAGGGAGCCCCCGAAACCATCAGGTCCACCACCTCGTGCGGCACCGCTGGATGGATGTATGCAAGCACAAGGCCGAGCTCTTTCAATCGGGCGGTAACTTTCAATGGTACCACTTTTAGCAGCAACAGATGCTGGATGTACAGCCGCCGATCGATATTTCAAACACCAATATTTCGGATTGTTTGATGTTTCGGACTAAAAGAGGAACCGTGACCTACCCGATAGAAATAGTACATATTCATGACCGATGTTTCGGACAGCTCGAAGTCCGAAAGTTCAATTTTTCTGACAAAATCGTCGCAAGCAATTGGTGAAAAACGCCACCATGAACTAATCATTTTGAATTCTATGTTGGCTGCACATGGATTGGCTTGGTTTGGCAGGGGGACTTGAGTACTGCTAAGTCCTACTGCTAGGTGATGCTTTATGGCTCTTTTTTTTTTCTAGCTGCGCGTCATTAGCATATTTATTGTTATTACCAGTTTGCTTCGTTCATTTGCCATTGCATTCGTGAACTAGCGGCGGATCTCGACCTTGTTTCGGCGAATCGTATTTTCGGATTACGTTGGCTTGGATTTCATTGCCCATTTGTTCTTCCACCGCCGCGACGTGTTGCTAAGAAGTGCAGAAAGTACTCGGCCATCACACTAGAAAAAAAGGCAATGATTCTCAAGTTAAAGGCCAACCAACAAGTAGAAAGAAGGAAACTCTCCCTCAATTCCTCCGTTCCATTTGAGAAAGAGGGAGACCCTCCTCCTCTCTACCGGGAGTAGTTCAGAGATCCGCTCCTGTGTGGAGAAGAGGGGGAAAGTGGACGAGTGGGAATGGAGAGAAGGAAACTGGGAACCGTTTTTTTCCCCGGTAGAAGACGATTCTGTAGGTCGGACTTTAATAGAAAGTTGCCGAACGCAAAAGGAGGCGTAACCTGAAACAAAGCGCGTAGGCGTAACCTGAAGCAAGGCACTATTTTCGGTTTAGCCTGCTTAGACGTAATAAAGGCAAGTTTTTTAATCTGCTGATTTTTCGGACTGCTCTATTTTTCGGACGTCTTTCCGGTCCCTGCAAAGTCTGAAAAATTTGTCGGTGACTGTAAGTGCACAAGCCACGATGGATCATAGAAGTGTCTCTTGGAAGCCATCAAAGAGCCAACGTGTGTCAAGGGACAGCTCCAGTAAGACCTCTCGAGTAAGCAAGTTGGAAGGTGCAGCCATTCTGAGAACACAAAATAAAGAGAAGACGGCTGCTCCGTTTGCCCAATGAACAAGGAATGAGTATCTTCTCATGATCATGATAAGGCTGACTCTTTCAACATGGCTCACAGACAAGAAGAGGGGTAGGAACCAGGGTTCCCAACAGGAAAAGAAACGTAACGCTCACCATCCCAGTCGTAGGAGCGCCTGAGGTACTGTTCCTTGGGGTAGCTGTCGAGGCTGTAGTTGAGCACGTAGGCATACACCTTGAACCCCTTGTCCAGCATCAGCTTGATTGTCTTGTCTTGGGGTGCCACGAAGTAGGAGTCTGAGAGCATCTGAGCAAACCGGAGAGCAAACGACTCAAATTGCGTACAAAACAAGTATAGAACAAGCTTCGGAATTAGAGAACTCGACGGGTCACTGGGCCTTGAGCACCGTATTTTCCTGTCTATGAGTTGCAACCCCTCTAGACGGTCGTTTTTGCGAAAAAGTTGGTATGCATTAGTCGCACCCTCGCATAAAGGGTGGTTCACACATTTGTGTCTGACTGTGCTTGAGTGCTCTGCATGCTCTTGTAATCACTTACAACGAGAGAGCAGACAACCAGCACCATCTATAGAGTGCAATCCACTCATAACGATAATGAGAAAATCCGAAAATGCAATCGTTATAACCGATTATTGTTGTATCTGGGCTAGAAACTGATCGTTTCTAGTCTAGAAACTCCATAAACTGATCGTTATAAGCGGTATATCGTTATAAGTGGGTTGCACTGTATTAGGTAGAATTCGAAAAATTATCTTGACAATGTTATCGACGATGGTTTCTTATAGATGGTGCGTAGATTTAATCTCGCAAATACTGCAACACCTTCCGCGTAGTTATACGCCCTTCCAGAGCTGCTAAATAGATGGCATCGGTGTGTTTTCTTCTTCGTAATCGGTTATAAAAAAATGCAATGCACCAAACACAAATGTACGAACCAGCCGCTCTACTTCCTCGTACAGTCAGTGCGGCGAAGCCGCACTGATAAGCCCGCACAGTATGTATATTGCAATTGCAATATATGCGCAAGTGGGATCCAGATTCGATATACCTGCTGTCGAATCGAACGAGAAATATAATCCCAGCGGTTATACCAAATTGCACCTTGTCTCGCGGTTCTAAAAAGAATGCAGGTAAGTCGAAACGTCGTATAAGCCACACCTAAGAAAATCTCAGGGAAAAAAAGTGGGATCTACGGGCCACAAATTGCGGCAGTTAATCCGAAGTCGAGCGCAAACTCTCGTAGAATGAACTGCTCTAGACCGGTGGTTTGAACTTTAAAGCTCCGTAACAGAAAGTAACAAACCCTACTCGTTTGGCGCACAGGGTCCGGCTTGTCTAGCTTTGCGGGACAGCCAGCGTCGATTAAAAAAACAATATATAGCTCAAGTTGACCGACGGTCAAGACGTTCGGGGACGCCAGAAGGTCCACGGACCCCCTTTGAGAACCACCGCTGCAGCCACTACTGGATGAAAATGGCGGGGCATTTGTTTTTGACGGTCCTCTGCCGTTTGGGGAGCTGTGGCGTTAGGATGACCGAAGCCCCTCCCTGCCATTCTCGCTCTGTCGGCGGCTGCAACGTGAGACGGGCCATTCGTAGCTTTTACTCACGTCCACGTATCCCTGCATGAGCAGGGAGCGGTTGTCCCGGTCGCTCCACGGGGTGTACATGAAGGACAGGGCGCTGACGGCGGCCTCCTCGTTGAGTGAGAAGTTGAACTGCCTGGCATAGCGCTGCAGGTACAGCCGGAACAGCTCGGGGCCCATCGAGTACTTGGATGCCTTCAGCTCCTTGTCCTCCCCTGGCAGCGGGCAAGAAGCGCCACCGTGACCGTTCGGCGAGATGCGCGCAACTCCGGAAGGGTATTCCTACGTTCGATCGGGTCGTGCCGCACTTGCGCGCACGCGACGACTGGTGGGCGCAGGAATAGCGAGCGGATCTCCTTTTACTGGGTCCGGAATTTAGAAACAGAAACTTGCGTTAGGCTTTCTTAGCACTGGGGCTGAGTTGGGGGCCATGAGGGGCCATGAGGGGCCACTCGAAAAGAGGCGAAATGGGTCAGTCAGTTAGCTAATGAACTAAAAAAGGTTTGAATTAATTTCTTAAATCTTTGTGCCGTGGGAGGAACATTATTGTAGTCGGAGAATTGTCGCTCGACCACGTTACAATCCAGCTGCAGTGTAAAATTCTTTAGGGAAATTTGTAGTGGGCGACACGGGGCGAGAAATGTATAGTCCTTGTACGAAGCTTTGAAACGAAATTGAGCAAACAATGAGTGCCCATGAGGTTGATCTCTCCGCCCTGCATCGACTCCGCTACCTACTACGTGTCCATGCCGCAAAAATAAGAATGTCAGACGTTCACTAACACTTTTTACCTAATTAATTAGCTAAGTAATTAACCCATTTCATGTCTTTCCTAGTGGCCCCCATGACCACCAACGTGGCCCCAGAGCAAAAAAGAACCACACTGCGCAAGTATCTTTTTTTATATTCTGGGTTTATTAGAAAACACACCCTGTATGAAAGAATGTTACAAAGATGAAAGCCAGAATCATTGTACTGTTTACCTGGCCATGTCCTACACCCAGATCTCGGAACTTAGAACAAAACGGAGCCTCAAACAGACAAACTCCACATACTGTTGAGCCTTCTAAGTTACAAAAACCATCACTCCTAGAAGTGTTCTGCACCTTGGCTCACTCATAAAGTGTTGCATTTCTTACTCGCAAAGCATTGTACACTCTGAAGTTGGATTGAAGACTGTCACGCATGTCAGCGGAATAGTGACAAACTACATCTATATCAAGCGGTGCGAAGCTTTGAAAATAATTAGTTTTTGGCCCAAGCAACAGCGTGTGGTACCATACTTAGCCAATTCTAGCACATTGTTTTTTCTTTTAGTAAAATATAGTTCCCATATTTCTGCATGAGCTGCTTGTGTGTTAGGATCGGACACAGAATGCATAATTGTGGAAGCATTAGAATCGGGTAAATACGGTCACACGCATTAATTCCAATTTTATTTATTTATTTACAATACAGATAGCTCTTTGGGGCTATCTCAGGAGTGTGTGTGGTTTTCTTTTTAACAATGAACAAAACAAAGAACAAGAACCGCACAGCAACCAACTATCATTCGGATGATTTGCCGGGAATAAACATGGGCATCCACAAAATCATCCCACCATCATCATTCCAAGAGAACTGGCATGTCTCTGAATGAAAATCAAGTGAGACTTTTTTCAAACTTCTCCGCATCATCAATCCCAACAACAGGGTCGCCATCAAGGCTACCGTATTAACTCGCAGAATGAACACACTTTTTTTTCCGAAAAATCGATGCAAAGTTGGGGGGGGGGGGGGGGGGGGGGGGGCGTTCATTCCGCGAAGTAAAATTTTTGCGTCCCTATTTACTCGCATAATGAATGAACCGACCTTTTATCCTGAAAAATCAAAGTAACTTCTTATCTCTTTGCGCCCGACGCCCGACCCCGTAACCAAACCTAAGCTGTGCAAAAAAAAAAAAAGAAGAAAAAAAAAAAAAGAAACTTCTGTTTTTGTTTTTTTTTATTCCTTGGGTGTTCCTTTTTTCTTTGCCGCCTTTCGCAAGCTGTTTTGTTTGCTTAGGCGAGGGCTCTCCGCTTATCTCCTTGCGCGCGGCGCGCGACGCACGACGCACGCAAAAAAAAAAAAAAAAAGAAAGAAGAAAAAGCTCTTTTTTGTTTTTGTTTTCTCTTAGTTCGGTGGGTTTTTCTTTCTTTTTTTGCCGCCTTTAGTAAGCTGTTTCGTTCGCTTAGAGCGCTTCTCCGCTTCTCTTCCTTACCTCCTTCGCTCGGCGGCGCGCGAACCCAAAGTCCAAACTGGCTGTGCAAAAAAAAAAAAAAAAAAAAAAAAAAAAGAAAGCTTTTTTTTTTTTTTTTTTTTTTTGCATCCGTTGGATTTTTGGGAATTTTTATAACGGCCTTTGCGAGGCGTTTTGTTCGCCCATGCTGCCCATGCATTTGCGACATCGCTGCACGAGGATAGAAAAGTGCGTTCATTTCGCGCGCGTGGGGGGAAGGGGTCAAAATTTTGACGTCCGAGTTGGGGGTGCGTTTATTACGCGAGTAAAAAAAAAGTCGAAATTTCGAGAGCCGACTTGGGGGGTGCGTTCATTACGCAAGTGCGTTCATTGCGCGAGTAAATACGGTATTTCACTCCTTGATTGTTTTTACCCTGAAAAGAGCACTTATAAACGCTGAGGTTTGGACTCTACGGCTCGACTCCAAACTGCTCGTTAATTCTGGAAGACCCTCTTCTGGGAAGATGTGTATGCTTTAAGAAATGTGGAGCGTTAACTTTCCTGCAAAATGCCCGAGAGAGCCCATCGCTGCAATACGCAAAGAGAGCTTGACAAATGACGAGGCTAAAATCGGTATGTTTAGACCTTACAAAAATGGGCCGAAATTGCTGCTGCCACCACGCCAATTCTCGAAGAAATGCATTAGCGTTTCGCGTAGCGGTTATATATAAGAAAGCATGGTGAATGCAGCCGCTCGGCACTTTTCCGCGGGGTCAATATTCCCGAAATTCCTCTTCTCCCTAGTGCAGACAGATCAGGCCAAATCAGATTACACAGAACAGTCTATACTGTGGTGCTGAACACGGTGAAATGACACGCTCAGTGCCAGAGAGCGAACTGTTTCTTTAAGTCCAAACCTATTTTTCGCCTCGTCATTCTCTGCACTCCCTTCTGTAGATATTGCAGTAACTGCCTCTCCGATTGGTTCCTCCGAGTGCTCCAGAGCTTTTAGCTTGTGCAGAGTTACTCAAACCGATGTTATGATGCCCGCCATATAGCCGGTAGAAAACTTTTAGCTTAGGGCAACGAGCCTCACCCGCACACGTTCTATGCCACGCGTCGCCGACTTTGGGGGCGCCGCTCTACCTGGCCCAATGCTGCGGCCCTCACTCACGTGCTATGTAAGAAGCCTCGTTGCGTGTGACGCCTGTCATGTAAGCCACCTGCTCCCGCATTAGCTCCGCCTCCCTCGGCGGAAGGTCCCGGAAAAACTCCTCTGGCGCGACGGGCACTATGCTCTCCGCCTGGGCGCGCGTGTGGCGATCCAAGACTGGGCCCCAGGCAAGCCTCCCAACCAAGGGCTAGAAAACGAAAGCATCAACAATCTAAGTAATCATTATTGCAAAGTACCATATTTTCTGATGTATAAGTCGCTGTCTTTCGTTTTTTTATAAACTTTTCATTCAAGTCTTTTATGCAACGGTGCAACTTACGCACATTTTTTTCTCTACGAGTTAGACCTTAACGGCGGAAATTTGGCACGGGGGTCATTATTTTTGTTGGGTTTGTTGACGAGAATATTGAAACTTGCTCTCGCTTGTGCACGTATTGCGATTGTCAAACGCATATACGCGCTTTTCGGTGCAGTTTTGCTGCGCCGACCGTACAAACATATAGGTGTGACTTAAATACCAAATTTTTCTGAAAACAGCCGTTTATAGGCGGTTGTGACATACACAGGCGCAACTTATATAAACCGGAAAATATGGTAAAAGTTGGCCACAAAACAACCAACTTATATACACTATAACAGTGAATCCATACAACTGAATGCCTAACGTAAAGCACAGATTGCTTAAAACTTCTAATCTATAAGTGAAGGGGAACATGAAGAAAAAAGAAACAACAAGGATATATGTGGTCACAATTGAAATTGCCTTCTGCAAATAATGCAATTAGACACACAGTCACAGGACACTAATCAGGGCCTGGCTGGTTCTCCTACTATCGTCACTAAGTAAGTTCTGCTTATACTAGTAGTAGCATATTTCGTCAAACCAGATGCTTGCACGTGATAAACTTGTTTGGTGCCTTTTTCACTGCAACAAACTTTCTGACACTCGATGGCCGTGCTTTTAGACCATTGAGGCATTTCAGATGAACGTGGCACTGCTCTTGCGCATGGAATGACTAAAAGATAACCCGTGATTTGGGGCACAATATAAAGCACACTCGTGGCGCAGAACCAAAAGAGCACGAGGCATCCGGCAAATATCGTACTTACCCAATCCAAACGTGCATTTTTTTTTTCTTCTTTTTTTTTTTTTGAAAAATATGTTGAAAAACTGTTTGTAGGAAAGCTGAGTATGCACTATTAAAATCAGGTAAATAAAATAAGTGCAATCCAAGAACATCCTCAAGAACAAAAGGTGTTGTTGCTAAAAGGGACTTCCTAGAGGGATGACCAGCTTTCCTCTTGTACCAAAGCTTCTCAACTATACATGCCGCTTTCCCATAAAAGAGACGAAGCTCTCATTTTTTTAACTCTGCTCGGAGAACCGTAAACGAGTTTACGCGTGCAAGCTCTCGACAACTTTTGCTCTAAGAACAAAGACGGCGACCGAAAAAAGCGTCCACCGACTGTGACTCGTGCGAGGGTGAACTCGGAGCTGCTGTTCCCCTTGCTGCGGAGGCAGTTGACCAGGTGCTGCGTAGTGTGGCCCCCGCAGCCCACCTGCTCCCCGTACAGGTAGCTCATGTTCCGCATGCGAATCGGGTCTTGGTCCAGCGCCCACTCCGCCATCGCCGAGCCGCCCTGCGCTATCACCCGCTGGAAGGCCACTGCACGTGCGAACACGAGACCCGCCGCAGCAACGGCATTATTGGACCGCCAAACAGAGCATTTAGGCACGAGAAAACCTTGGACAGCCGTAGACAGCGTAAGAAATGCAGGATGTGGCGAGTCCTGGGCTGCCAATAGCAGCGTCGGCTGACGAGCATGGCGTGGGACGAATCGCAAACTAAGAGGTGTAAACATGATTGGCCATGTTTTTGCGTATCTTTGGCTGTCAACTGGTCACAGTGAAAAGACCTCTCAACATCCTGCAAGAATATGCTTTTTGTTTTGTGCGTACTATAGCTCTAGTATGCGGTGTCACTGCGGTGTCCTCGGTGACACCGCGGAAGAGCGATTGTGCCAGCCAACGTCCCAAACTAGAATGCTTTTACTTCGAAAACACAACAAAAAGAAATGTGCGACGATGACCTTGACAAAAACGACACAGGGGGATGTTTCTCTACACCAGGGGTCTCAAACTCATTCGAGTGTGGAGGGCCAAATTGCCCACCCCCGAAAGGATGAGGGCCAACGGACGCAGGGGGGGCAATATTTACCTATTTTGCGACAAAGATATAAACGAGCAAACAGCAGTACTACTATGTCACGTTGCAAAGCAGCCGACCGTCCCAGCGACTCCCCACAGATTTTTTAGACAAGCAACCTTATGCTTTTGCAAGCTCATCGTTTTGCACTCTTCAGCTTTTATTTGCATATATGATACTTTGGGCCCACGCCTAATGTTATAAAAGGACACCATCATAGCCCAGTCCTGGCAGTTTTCAATAGAACGAAAGTAAGCAAACCACCCTTGCCCTGTCGCACAATTCGCTAGGCTCAACAGGCATAGAAAAATATCTCTTTATGATACAGTTTTTGCTCTCCCGACAATTTTTATAACAGCATTATAAGAAAATACTTAAATCTTTAAGGTATTGTCTGACAGGTAGAAGCCTGAGCTCATAGCTTTATCTTTGGCCATTGTTCCTGTTGTGCAAGAGTTCATGCAGCCAAGGTGCTTCCTTGAGCAAAGAGCTCGCGCTTGTATACCCTAGTAGTGGTATTGCCGTTCCGGTTGATTTACATAAGAAAGGGCGAGAAGCAAATATTTAGACAAACCAATACTTGGTTTTTAAAAAGTAAGAATGGTGCAGAATGCGTGAACAGAGCATAGATCCCTTTCAAGCAGAAATAAATCAACAGTATCAAACTATTATTTATGGCACATGTGGCGCTCGAGGCATGGGAACGGGGACTCGCAGCATGGAATGCTTGTGGGCTGCATCCTAGAGTGTCACAGGCCATGTGTGGCCCACTGGCCGCGTGTTTGAGACTCCTACTCTACACGCTACATAACTTTTTTATTGGAGGGTTTGTGCAAACAGCAATAATTAAAAACTTAGCAAAATAATGCACATTATAATTAGCCCATTAGACATATCACAAAAAATATCCCGACTCGCTCGACAGGACCGTGAACAATACTGCTTCAGTTCGACGCGCGTTGCACATGCACCGGTTTTCTTCGAGTCTAGGCACGAGTTAGCCGAAACACCCTGTATATACTTTGTTTCACGGTAACTTTGCGAACTGTGGACGCAAGGGCCCCGTGACCCAATAAGAGCATTGGAGCGAGGCGTGTGACCCATTGTCACGGGAGCATTTGTGTCACTACACCAAATGAGAGGAGCGAGGCCCGGAGGAACCAGCTGTCGTCTGCTAGCCAAAAATCACCTGCTCCGAAACCAACAAACTTCGGATGAGTGTCCACCACAGCAACATTTCTGTCCGCTAGAATAGCAAGCATTTCATGAACAATTCATAAGACAACCATACACTCAATTTAGCCACAAATCTGAGGACCGGCGTTAATGCCAGATAACAGTGCGATGTGTTAAGGTGAAACGGCCGATTACACGGCTGCGATCGTCGGCAATTGCTAACGGCCACGGTGCTACAAGGAGAGAAAAAACCAGGAGCGAATACGGTTGCGACGTCACTTTTTTGGTTTAAATATAATTGAAACGCATAAATTTGTGATTATTTATTCTTTACTTTTTGTATCTTCTCGTTAGATATTGAAGCGCGCGAGTTCAATTGCCGTTAAAAGAAAAAGAAGCCCAGAGCTACTTTTTGTCGCAGACGGCACTGTTGCTGTGGCAGTAACGAGGCCCCCAAGGCCTCGACCATGGGGTGTTATCCTGTTCCTTGCTCTGGTGCTCTTATTGGGACGCGGGGGCCACAGCCTCCACAGTTCACCAAGTTATCGTGAAACGGAGTATAGTTCCGGCGTGCGGGCGAGGAAGATGGGAAAGGCCAGCTCACGGTCACGCCGTCCCATCTGGTGCACCATGTGTAAGCCCGCACTGGCCGCACCGGCGCCGGGTCCAAACAGGGTGATTCTCCTCGGGTCGCCGGCAAAACCTTCGACGAAGTCGTGCACCCACTGAATGGCAGCTGCCTGGTCCAGCAGCCCATAGTTGCCGGGAGACACATCGTCGCCCGTCGCCAGGAACCCTGGACATGTGGAAAGCCTAAATTGAAGAGAAGGAGCGACGCAAACCACAGAAAGAGCGTCCAATTCAATGGCAGACACCTCCTGCGCCAGGAGGGTAAAAAGCGGCAGATCGTAAATGCTTAAATCCGTGGTCTCGAGAGAAAGAGAGTGACAGAGAAGAGGAGAAAGAAAGAGACAAAAGGTTAGGTGCGCTTTTTTTTGCTGCGACGAGCTAAAGTTGCTCGAGGGCTCGTCGACTTCATTTCCTCTTGTACGATGCCCGACGACAGCATTTTGTGCAAAACGAAGCTAGAAAAACTAGGCACAGACCTTACAAGTGGCAATTGGTGTTGCTGCTTTGTGCACATTAAAGCGCCGCCAGCAATATGGGCCTACTGGGACCACTGACATTTGCGCGTCTATGCCCTGCTGTTCCGAAGCGGACGAAATACGCTTCTTCCACATTATTATGTGAAGTCTGTGTCCTGTGTAGACTGGGCTCCTCGTGTGCGTGCGTGTGTGGCCGCATGGGAAGGAGGATGGTGGTTGAACATGTCGAGCAAAGCTTGGAGACGCTCTACACGTTTATGCCGCAAATGCGGCCAATAAATCGTGTGGCCCCAGATTGAGCGGTTGGAACCGCTCTAAATTTCGGGTACACTAACCCTGGACCGGGCAGATGCAATGTTGTTTGTCCACTACAGCACCACGTTTCTAGGGCACCATGTACGGACGCCTTCAGCGCTTCAGTTACCCGAGCCACCACCAGTCGGTGCGCTCCCCAGGCCGCCTGCCATTGCCGGCCTGTATTTTGGCCTGCGCCTGCGCTCTGGTTACCTCGCTTGCGGGTGTTTGTGTGACGATGAGCGGCCACAGTGGGACAAGTAAACAGCATTCAAAGGACAAGACGTGCTCTGTAGCGGGTTGCAAAAACTGCAGTGGCAACATTGAAGTCTGGAACCACACTGCGTGCACTGAACATGTTCTGCTAAAGCATGTGGACTGTCCGTGCTCTGTGCCATCTTCGGTGCACCAATTAATACTGAATAACTTGAGCAAAGCGTTTTTAAGTGCAAGACTTTCTACCCAACGCATAGGTTATCTGCTGTAACTCATTCTGATGCACCCAATGTCAAGCACAATATTTTTCTGATAAGCGATGAGGCGCAGCACCAAAGACTGCATGCGAGCGACTCCCAGGCGATGAACAAAGTTTACTAGGAATCTTCTACAACCGAGCGGTGCGATGAGCAACAGCAAGCAATTCACCCCAGGGACGGCCCAGCTTGTTGCTGATCCTCAAGTTTTTCACTTGCCAAATGGCCTATGCAATTTAAGTATGCAGATGCAGCGATGAATAAGGCTGTGATAGCCTTGCTGTGTCAGCTCGACATTTGCAGAAGTCGCACTCAGTTTCAACTACCTTCATTTCCGGCAAAATTGTAACAAATGTGATGAACTTACATGGTCTTTGAAGTCTAGGCCATAATCTCGTGTCATTGACCCATTCACAGTCCAATTCACCCCGGCGGTGGCTGGCAAAGTGCAATACGCAGCGGTATACGTAATACAGCAGCAGGAAAGTAGAGGCCGGTAATGGCGGAAAGGTCACGTGATGCCAAGATGGCAGTACCCGTGCAAAGTTGACTAAAAGCGTCTATAAGGAGTAGGGATGTTGCAAACTTTTTTCGAACCGAAGTTTCGACGATCGAATAAAGTGGTTTGAAAAGTTCGAAAGATTTGGAATTTTCTATATCGTAAAAATTCGACGGAAGTTGAATTTCTGAACTTTTTAAACTAAGAAGTTTGACGTTTTCGAAATTTCGAACTTTGCACGTTCAGAAATGCAATGTTTTTCAAACCTTAGAACTCATTGCGTTAAAAAGTTCAATTCTTTTTGAACTTTCGAAGTTATTATGCAGCAAAATTGGAGGCTTGTCGAACTTTCGAATTTGATAGACCAGAAAATTCAATGATTTTCCATCTGTCAAATTTTTTTCACTAAAATGTTGAAGCTTTTTAAACTTTTGAACTTCCTACACTAAGAAATTCTATAATTTTCGAACTTATTTATCTAGATAATTTGAAAAGTTTCGAACTTTCGATCCTGAAAAGTCAAAAGTTTGTCGAACTTCAAAAGACCGACGGATAGTTTCATTTTTATTCAAGTAGTGAGGTACATTCATATTTTTTTTTCTCTTGAATTTTTACATGCGGTGCCGCGTTCCTTGCGGAAGACAATGCCATTTATTTCAATGTTCTGGCATGCTTAGTTTTAAAGAAATAAATTCTCAAAGGAGTGAGGAAGGACGATGGGTTTTTGATTATTGCCGTTTGTGCCATAGATATGTTAAACCTTTTAAGAATGATCTATGTATAGCCTCGGTAAGTGTCGTCTTAAGATATGATTATTGTTATTCAAGATGAGTTTTGAAGAAATGTCCAAACATGTATTTACGGGCAATTATGACCTAAACTTGGTAATTTTTTTTGTCTAAATTGTTTGAGGTATTACATTTAAATTAACACCACAGACAGTACATATCACTGCCATCTGCAGAATACAAAATAACGTATTTATTGTTTTTTTCACATTGAGGAATAAAAATTACTCATGGGGGAAGATTTCTAATATTGTTTAACTTCAGCACGTGATTAAGAGTATACCATATACAGCAGGCACGTAGCCAGGATTTTGACTCAAAGGGGGGAGGGAGGGAGCCTTTTTTTTTTTTTTTGTCTTTATGTTCTTTGGTTGTGTTTCTTTTAGCCTGTACATATTTTGGTAAGAGAAACTTGTTTTGAAGTTCCAAGTTTCTGAATATGCAAGAATACAACACTTCCACAAGTTCTTGATAGTTTTTTTTTTCCCAGCTTTTTATCCCCACATTTATTGTTAAGTTTACTATTATTATTTTACCAATGGCACAGTTATTTAGGTTGTAAAGACATAGCTTTGAACTTTCGAACCACTAAACATGTGAGAAGTAGTGCCTTCTGACAATGATTTTCCGACAGTGACCATTTACGCAATCTTTTATGCAGTGAAGAGGACAGTACCAATACATATGCATAAATAATTTCAGACTAAAATAAGCTTGAACATGCCCTCTTTCCCCATATTGTTTTCTTTAACAGTCCGAAACATCTGGGAGGGGGGGGTTGGAGCCCTCCCTCCCCCCTTTCTTTCCTCTTTCGACGCCACTGGTATGGTAGAACACTCCTCGACCGCGAGTTGTGTCCGCTTCTGTGCTTTTTGCTCGGCGTTCCCTCCGTCCCAGAAAAAAAACTTCCAGAGCAATTACAGACTTCACTTACTATATGCCAATGTCATTCGGGCGGCATTCGATCGGATTATTACCAGTGTGCAAAGGGGTGGGGAGGTAGTTTGCCATATCGCTTCAAGGTTTTTCTGAGTCTCAACCTCCTGCCCACCCCTGGCCATTTCGAACTGGATGAGTATTGTAAAACAGTGCGTTTGTGTGATCACTACTGTGTGATGCACGTTAAAGACCCCCCCCCCGAGCTGGTGGTCACAATTACTGATCTATGGTCACACATCACTCTGCACTGGCAAATATTCCAGCACATCTGAGACACTCGAGATTTAATTGCCTGACCAACTTTGCGCAGTCTAAATATCACACGCAAACTTTTCAAATCCTGATTTCGTGAAAACCATTGAGGCGTGAAAACTTCATTTGAAACTGAAACTGTAGAGGAAAACGAAAACCGGACTTTGAACTTCGCGAACTTGGACTTCAAAGAAATTCTAAATCTTTGAAGTTTTTTGTTTTGTTTTTCGAATTTAGCCCTAAGAGGGAATCGCAACCTTCGAACTTTTCTAACTTTATGTAGAAAAAAATTAGAAATATTGATTTTTTAACTTTGTCCATAAAAATTCGAAGTGTTCGAATTTTTTGAATTTTAGGTCTAAAGAATTTCGAAATCTTCGAATTTTTCAAACTTCAGATCCCAAGAAATTCAAATTTTTTTAATCTCTTGAATTTCAAGTTAGGAAAGTTCAAAGCCTTCTAATTTCTCGAACCTCAAGTAAAAAACATATTTGAAATATTCTAACCCAAACTTTTAGAAACCGTGAAAGCTTCAAACTTTTCGAATTTGAAACTCCACAGTAATCGAAAGTTGCGAATTTTTCTAATTCGAACCTCGGTCGGTACGAAAATATCAAAATCTTTCGAATTTGAACCTCAGTTCGGGTTGACAATATTGAAAACTTTCGAATTCAAACCTAGGGTGGTTCGTGACATCCCTATAAGGAGTTTGACATAACGCAGGCAAAACTTTTCTTGTAGAAAGTATTTTTTAAAGAGGGTTTCATGTTGTGTTGGTCACTGCCAAGCTTGGAGAAGTGTGTTTTGGGATAATTAACTGCTCATTTATTTCTTATTCATTAGCTTTCTAATTAGTAGAGGTAAAGGCATGATTTCAACTAGAAACTCGAAAGGTACAAAGAAAAGCACTAAACAACTCACTTTAAGAAATAATTAAGGTGTGGCCAGCATTTTATTCCGCCCCAGAAAGCACAAATTTTGAATGCACCACATGGTTTCAGTTTTCTATTGTCAGTGTTGCCAATACGAAACCGAAACATTGGAAATGCATTGAAATTGGGTTTTTCCTCAAGATGCTATAAAAAGTTGCTTATGCCATAAATCTTTCTAAAGATAACTTAGTTATTTCCGATGATGCCCATCAAGTTTCTAGATGAAACTATATCTTTATTACTATTAACTGCAACACAAATAAAAAATAACTTGTACTAAACGCTTCTAAACAGTATTCACCTCCCTAAGAAGGTCCTTTGGTGGTGACCCATATGACATATCAAGTGCTTTTCTGCACTTTATTCGCAGGAAACATTTAGCCTGCATTTCACGAACCACTCGACTATAAATTCCGGTAAGCGACATGCAGCAGCGTGCATAATGCCACACAAATTTGCACGCAAACACATATTAAACGAGTGGCGGTCGCGCGTCAGCTCACCAAGTGCCCCCAGGCGGTAGTTGAAGGTGACGACGACCACCTCTTGTGATGCGGCGAGCATGTGGCCAGGAAACGTGTTCCCAGAACCGTGGTCAAAGTCGCCGCCGTGAATGTACACCATGACCGCAAACCGTCTGCTAACGTCTTCCAGCTGCAACGCCATCGAAATGCAAAGGGGCCCATTCACACTTGCATTTGCTTAGGACCAAGCACTCGTAATCTCTTACAACAAGGGAGCACACTGGTGCCATCCATGAGGTGACCCTGTAACTGTGTTTCATTAGAGCGAAAGTTTTGCGGTATTTGCGAGGTCAAATGTTCATACTATTTATGAAAATGGTTGTCTATAACACTGCCTACCAGAAAAAAAATGAAAGACGTTTACAAATCTCTGTGATGTGAAATTAGAGCGCAGCTCTTGTTGAGAAGGAGGGGAGGGTAAAAAGAGGAGGGTATGCCCCTCCTCCACCTCTGTACCCTTGCTCCTCCCCTCCTCATCCATCCCCTTCTCTCCCCTACTCCTCCAATTCAGTTTCCTAGTTAAATTCAGCGGAGAAAATGACGTCACATGACTTGGTGTCACGTCACCTACGAACAAATTCAACTTCTCTACAAGATTCAGCGGGAAAATTGACGTCATGTGACCTCAACACCGGTTTATTTCCCCACTAAATTTAGCGGGGAATTGAATTGGTGTAAAGGTCACGTAGTGGGGAATTAAATTGGTGTAGAAGTCACGCGACGTCAATTTTCCTACTAAATCTAGCAGAGAAACTGAATTTGCCCACTAAATCTAGCGCAGAAACTGAATTTCCCCACTAAATTTAGCAGGGAATTGAATAGGTGTTGAGGTCACATGACATCAATTTTCCCTCTAAATTTAGTGTACGCCGACAAACCCGGAAAAGGGCACCTAAGAGCTACGCTCTAAAAAAAACTCTACCATTATCAAAACTTCGGCGGCTGTTCAATTTTTCTCGTCGCTCCTCACTTGACCAGCTGTCGCTTGGTTAATGCCACCGGACAGTGGCGTAGCAACCGGGGGGGGGGGGGGGGGCCCGGGGTACCAGGCCCCCCCGGCACACCCCCTTCCCCGCCGGGGTACCAGGCCTCACGTGGGAGAAGGGGGGGGGGGGGGGTGCCACCTCTGGTGGCAGCCGCCCCTTCCCGCCCCCCTCTTTTTACTGATTGCGATCTTGGGGAGTGAAAGCAAGTGGGCGGGGGGGGGGGGGGGGGCTATGAAATGCCTAAAAGCCCTGGGTGCAAGATGGCCTAGCTATGCCACTGCCACTGGGTCAGCAGGTTGAGCGATCAATTTTTGGGCGTTTGATAACAAGTTCGTAGGATAAACGATGATGAGCGGTTTTTTGTTTCGCCAAGTAGCGCTACTATCCGTGTTGACCCACAATCGTTTGCCGACCAAGTGGAGAGTAATAACAAAAAAAGTACAGCCGCCGAAATGTCGCTTATTTACACGATAGCCTTGATGACGACTCAGCTTTCTACCGTTAGATGGCACTAAAGGTCTTCGGAGCCACGCGCTCGCCTGGGCTTTTTTGTATCATCCGTACCTGCACATATACAGGATGTTATTTTTGTAGTTGGTTCAGAATTAAATAAAAAAGCCTCAGGGCAAGTTGGTAACCATGACGGTTCCTAGAAAAGAGGTGAAAGGGGTAATAATATAGCTAATTAACTCGGCAAAATTTTTTAATAAACTTTTTACATTTTAATTTTTGAGGGCGTAATGTATTTGGAGAAATGACGCTTGACCTCAAACGGTCTAGCCGTGCCACAAAATTTTGATTAGAAAATTTGCAGTGAGCGCTACGGAACAAAAAATGTCACCCTTGTGCATGACTTGAAGGAACCAAAACCACTGAATCTCTTTCCCGCTTAGTTCCAGTCCGAAGCCACGTACGAGGGTGACATTTTTCGCCCCGTAGTGCCCACTAAGAACTTCTTAATCAAAATTTCGCAGGAATGTCTAGACCGTACCGAGGTTGAGCGCATCCAAATACTCTACGCTTCCAGAAAAGTAAACATAAAAAGTAAATGAAAACTTTTAGTGAATTACCCAACTGATCAATCCATATTTTGCCTCTTTTCCTAGTGGCTGTCGTTAACTTGACACCAGAAATAAAGAAAAACAAAAAAACCTCATGCAAGTTTCCTTTCCTTTTTTCTTGTTGAAATTGTGGATTAACTAGAAAGAACACCCCGTATATTTCCTTTCTAGAGAAATCTTAAGAGCGAGTCCTGTTTTCTCGGCAATCGTGTTCACAGATTCAGTTCAAAAACGGTGGGCGCAACACTTCCAAAATAACAAAAGTCGCAGTTTGAACATGTTCCAGGGTTATTTGACAGATGGCGACAGCGTGACAGTGCATTTCCTCGTCGCAAGTGCTTACGAGAGATGGCAACACACCCGAGCACACTCAAAAGCAAATGTGTGGACAGCCCTACTCACGTTTGGGGTGTAAATGTTCAGGTAGAGGCAGTCCTCGCTAGTAGAAGGGATGCCCATGTGCTGTCCCTTGTAGTCAATGTGCTGGACGCACGAGTCGCGAAACTGCAGTGCCTGGACGTTCCCCAGGGGTGGGTGGGCCTGAGGCTCCTGAAACCAGACGCTCCATGTCATTGAAGGGGGCAAAAATGAGGACGACCGAACGAGACACACGCGAAACATGCCGCCTCCCGCCACCCTGTCGGGACATATCTGTCGGCGCCTGTACGACCTATGCATGGGGACAAGCTGTTCGGTAAACGCATTGTTCGGAACAGTAGAGGGGCTGGGCAAGTTTGTATTGCGAGGAAGATCAGGCGAAGTAGGCCGGCATAGGGAAAGACGCTCAATTCTGACCACCGTCGTCCAGCTGCCAGCACGAGAGAGAGAGCGCTTCAGTTTGTTCGACCAGCGCAATGGTGATGGTCAGTTCGACAAACGAGATGTTTTGGGACGACGATGGAGGCGATTACACCTTCACAGGATATATGGCGCGTTTGATTTCATTTTGAAGAGATATTCTTTAAAAAAGCTACACGGGTGCTGTATTCACTGTGTATTTAGTGGGCTCGGCGGACATTAGATAAGGTAATAACCGTCGAATCAAGATGGCTAATTAACTGAACTCTGTTAATCAACCTCTGAAATATTGGTTTTAAGGGCCAAATTGCAATTGCAGTATGGACGGCCAAAGGCCAGATCACTTTTAAAAAAAATTGCGAAAAGGTAATGGTGTTTGAGGTATTCATAGATCAGGTTTTGCGTTTTTTTTTACACCAGACTTTAAAATTGTGCTTAAAAAAGCGTCGCAAGCTCTGCCCACAATGATGCTTAGAAGTGTGACATACCGTAAAATACTGGGCAAGCGCCCACTCAAACTTTAGAGATAATCACCAAGAAATGGGGGATGGGCGCTTGTCCGGTCATCAATTTTACATACCAATGTACTGTGCATATTTTCTCAGATCTTACAAATCTGGGAATGGGCGCTTGGTGTGCAATGGGCGGATGCGCGGTATTCTACGGTAGTCATTTCAGTCATATCGTCATTATTTTGGCAGCATGTCCTTGGTAGATGTGTCGACGCCACACTACGGGGATAGTGACGACATAGCGACAACACTCTTTAAAAAAAAGAAAAATGTGCCTGAATTAAAATGAAACGCCCTGTATGACACCAAATATATGACATTATAACACCCAGTTCGAACAGCCCGAGGCTCCTTTTACTTTCAGTCAAGGGCACTTCGGACAAACCACAACTTTTCACCAGATGCATTTCAATGCCCGCTTGACTCGTCATTTACTCTGATATTCTCCTATGATATATATCTCAAAAGACTTCAGATATTATCTTATGGGTGTGTTTTGCTGTACTCAAAGCAACCCTAGTTTAACTTTGACATCTACTATACTTGTTGTCACTAAAAAGAAAAGCAAGTTTTGAGCATTGCTTTTACACGGTGCAAAGTAGTTCTTCAAGATTTGTTTGTAGGAGGAAGAAATGCTTTTTGCATTTGAAACTACCTGCAAGTCTTGATACTAGGTAACATATATCTAATCTAAAATTCACCCACATATATCTTAATGCTCCACATGAAGGGACTTTTATTACCACGGTTCATGAGGTGGAAACGATTGTAGAGTAGTAGTTTATTTATTTTTCGCCCAGAAATGTTTCTTCATATCCAAGCGTCCATCTCCGGCTGCGCACGCGTGACCGGAATTCACGTGAGAGAAACGTATACCAGGTGCCCAATGCCAAGTGAGACCAGTGAAGCACCACCGAAAGCGCAGGTTCGGCCCGCGTGCGGTGCAATCGAAAATACCAAGTGCTGCCGCCCCCAGTCCAAGATATATAAAACAACAACAACAAACAACAATAACAACAACAACAACATTGTGAAGTGAAGCGACGGCGCAAAGAACGCCCCTCTTTGCGCATCCTCCCCTCTCCCACCCCCATCAAAAGTGTAAAGAGGGTTTTGACCGGTTGACCAAAACGGACGCACGCGCGCTTCGGGAGTAATGGTACTCTAAAAGCGGGGCTACTGGCGGAGGTCACGGTCGGTCGTTAGTCCTTTCGGCTGGGTTTACGAAAGGCAGCTCCGAGCGCCACGAGCAGACGACAAAAACAGCCGATTAAATCGCCCGCCGGAAGTAGAGAGGAGACACGTTCCGTCTTGTCCGGCTCCGGACGGTAATGAATCCGTAGCTACTTTAGTACAGTGGTACGCGGAGCCCTCCGCTGGCCGAACAAATAACGTCCTAAAAAAAAAAATCCAAATATTAAAAAAAAAGAAAAAAAAAAAAAAAGCTCGATGATAAAAAGATTTGCAGTCACAGACAGGATGAGAAATGCGGGGAGGTCTACATTGCACTGTCTCCAGCGCGAGCTTCCCATCTCCGATAACTATGCTCGTGAGCCTCGATTTTTATAGTCAAAGCACGACGAAGGCAACTGTGCTGTAGCTAGGCTAGGCGGCTCGGGCGTTCGAAACAGAAACCCCGCCGTTCTGAGACTAAAATCGATCTAATCGGCGATGTAATCCATCTTCGAACCTCCCTTGCGTGCTTAGTGCTTACCAGGGGCTCGTTCCTTTCGTCTTCTTTCTTTGGAGGACTTGCACGGGTGCCAACGTTTAATTAAATGGACTTCAGAATTTGTGCAGATTATTTGCGCAGGTTCGAAAGCCGACAATGATACGGCGCGGTTCGTTAATTAAAATCGGAAAGCAAGCGTGGTTCATGGTATAGAGATGGCTCCTTTCACTCACTCTCATCGATAATCATTTGCCTTTCCGATTTTATGTCTTGCCAGCGCTGTCTCCACATGCACAAGTGAACGGCCCCGACTGTTGCCGCAACAAAAGATTTACCGCGAAAATACCGCGCGCGGATATTCGAATGCTTCAGAAACACAAGGTTGCGAAGGAGAGCCAAAACGCTGTCTCATCGAAGGACGAAAAAGAAAGAGATGCCAGGACACGCGAGTGAAATTAGATACGCGCCTAAAAAAAGATGCGAAGAAAAGAATTTTTTTTTTTTTTTTTTATGATTGACAAATTAAAAATAGAACAATACATCATAGACGTTCCAACTGGGGATGGTGAGTTTAGGTTAGGTTAGGTTCCAGCTGACTACCAGCTGATCCCAACTGGTCCCCATTAATTCCCAGTTGGGACCAGTTGAGCTTCTAACTGGTGTCAGGAATTTTCACATGGGGCGACTACAAGTCTTTAATGGCACGCCTCTAGAAACACTAATCACGAACTCCACATGCAAGTATACGTCACATTAATTAAGCTCGACAAGCACTGGTTTTAAGAGGTACCCACCCTGAACCTGTTGTGTCCGAGCGGTGGCAGAGCGTACGGGATGCCGAGGTACGCGACAGCACTGGACGGATAGTTTATCCTCTCGTTCCTGTGTTCGACCCCTCCCTGCGACACGGGTCTCTGGTCGTTCCGCGTGTACTCGGGCAGATCGCACAGGTAAATAATCCGACCCAGAAAGACGCCCGCGGGAGTGGTCGCAGTCCTGGTCATGCTGATCTGCGTCGTCGATCGGATGTCGCATCGGGCATCGCTGTACCGGTGGAGTTCGGTCGGTTCGGCGTAGTAGAGGCTCGTGCCACCGAAACGGGTGCTGTCCGGCCTGTAGAACGAGCCCGATGGGTTACGGTTCGACGAGAAATCGGGCTGCTGGGGCGCACCACCGGAAGGGTACGGCCGCTGGTTTGACCACTGGCCGTCGCTGGAACTGGCGAAGATCACCAGCCCCAGCGCTGTCGTCTGTATGAGATACCTCATCATACTGTCACTGCGGTCGCGTCATGGTACTCGTGCGAGCGTTGGGTGAGTAATGGAGCGATGAGTGAACCACACCTTCGAGCATACATGCACAAACTTTCGTGTTTTGAACTTTGAGCCGACGCCAGCGTTGGCCAGCGTCCGCGTCGAGCGATAAACAACCTTTAGTTGGTTACCTGTCCGCTAGAAAGCGCTAGTCTCGTTTTTTTCTATGAGCATTACGCAAAGAATGTTAAACAAAAAATAACATTAATTTTAAAATTTTTTAAATTTTAAAAGTTTTGGAGCTATTAAATATTGAATTACTTGAAACGTGAAGTTGCGCGCTAAATTTGTTTCCACGGATAGAGGGTGCAGAAACTCTAGCTAACTCTAGCGACCCTGGAGCGTAGTCGTGTAATGTTCCTTCTGGGCCTTCTGGGGTGTGTCCATTTGTTCCATAGATTTGTTCATAAAGTCGATAAAGTCAACCTTGTTCTTACACGTGATGGGTGTGTTGCAATCCTCTGACAACAGTTTTTTGATGTGGTGCGAGAACCCGTGAGTGCGCGGAATGGTAAGAAATTTCTTGTCGCTACTACAGTCGCTACTATGGTGCCTGGAACCAATGCTGGAACGCGTCTCCGACTGGTGTGTTTACCGCGGCCAAAAAAGTGGTCCCTCGATTTCTGCCTGATGACGTCATACAAGTGTCATGTTGTCGCTGGTCGCGACCCTGGCGGCGTCTCAACAGTTGTGGTATAAGTAGCAGACGCCTGTTCTGCTGCAGGTCGCTCTCCACTGTGACAGTTCACGGAATCTAGAGCAGCCGGAAGTTGGGACGCCGTGACGACAGCGACACTCGCGTTCGCTCGTGCTTTTCGCCAACACTTCTACGGCCAACCGCCAGGATCGCGACAGGCAACAACATGACACTCCGGCTTCTGTGACGTCATTTGTTGCCACATTGGGACCACTTTTGATGTATGGGTGGGATAGGACGTTAAACACACAAGTCGCTACCAGGCTTTACGACGGACCGTGGAAGAGCCAACAAACCAACTGAACCAATCCGATGCCGTGCAAAAATCACGTGACCTTAAACTAAAACAGTAACGCGCGTAAAGTGTAGTCACGTGCTATCTACGTTGACTTGGATTAGCTGGAATGGCTTGTAAAGTCCTCTGCGGTCCATTATAAGGTGAAACTGGGTGAAACCGTGATACTGTCTGGCTGAGTCAGCTGAGTCGCATGGTGGGACTCGGAGGTTAGAATAGGAGCAGCTGCCGTTTCTCGGAAAATGAAAACAAAGTTGCGTAATTACGTCAGTGGCCTTGCGATGTTGCGGTATTCAAGCCGTTGATTCATGCTGAAAGAACAAAGATAGAGAACAAAACGTGCATCACGGCCCCAACAGCCCGATTCGTGTCGGGTGAGATACCACTGATTACTCGGGTGATTGCAGGTGCGCGCTGCTCCTCCTGAGTTTAGCAGCGCGATCTGGAAGGCCTTGAGATAAGTTTGCATGGTGACAGCGGGTAATCGAAGAAGCACGTGCCAGCATATCGAGCAGCGTCCAACTTTCTTCAATGGAGCACTCCGCCGAGAGCGAAGTTGTTGTGAAGGCCGCAGCGCCCAAGTCCAAAGGTAAGCGAATTCGGGGACATCCGTCATTCCTAGCTGTAGGTGTAAGCGCGTGTGCTGTACGAGAAGGCTCTCTGTACGCGCGGTTTAATCACAATCGCATAAAAAAGAAAATAGGAACAGTGGCAACATTAAGGTGAGAGAGGTTACTGCGATTGTCAATGAGTCAGCGGGGTTTTATTTGACTCCTAAATAGACTCTTTGGGGCGTCATTCAATCGTACTGGAGCAGATATTAAATAATGAATTAAAAACTAGCTCAAGAATTTTCTTTTTTTATATATGTTAGCTTGTGTCGTTGATGCGAGTGAAAATGCACCCTTTGTCACCACCAAGATTTCATGCAAAAGCTCATCGATGACAATGTATACCTCTAATATCAGTTTAATTGTACAGAAAAGCAACAATTTTCACCTATTACAATTGCGCGTTAAGTATACATTGCATGCAATTTGAAAGACGAAAATATGCTGCCGTCTTTTGAATCGTAATTTTCAGATGACTGGCTCATGGGCGCACATATGTCCTAAATTCTATAGCAAATTTTTCATCTTTCCACATTGCAGCATGCCTTCCAATGCGGTATGTGATGTGCTTCATGATCAGCCTAGGGGTGTTCCTTGTCTACTCGATGAGGGTGAATCTTAGCGTCACCATCATTGCAATGGTGAACACCACTGCCACCGACGCAAACTCAACCGACATGGTCAACATGGCGTGCCCAGTCTCCAGTAACCAGACCTCTCCAGATGACTCTAAAAAGGTGACGCTCCCCTTGCTATGGTCTACAAAATTCTCAGAAAATATACCTATAGGCAGGGATGGGCAAAATACATGCAAATATGTATCGAAATACGAATACAAAATACTTCGTCAAAAATGTATTTAATTACGAATCTAATTACATTTCCAAAATAGCATTTAAGTACAAGATACAAATACAACCAAATGTATTTGGTTTCCTCCAAATGCTTTTCCAAATACATTCCTCAAAAATCTGCGTCAGCGACTTCAGGGCAACTGCAACTGTTTTCTGGGTATCTCATTTTCATTTTGCATCGCACACTCGGGAGTTAGTGTGCGAGGCTCTAGTAACGTAATAGAAATATAATCATAAAAAAATGTAATCAGCTTGGACGTAATAAGTGAAAAAAGTACAGAGCTTCAAGCAGCTTTTTTTTCGACTACATTCAAAAAAGAACCGAGATGACCAAGACGCGCAGCACTAGCTAGAGAATATTTTTATTGTTGCAACTCGCACCAGTTACGAGAATCTGGACGACCCGCGCATTTAGAATGTTCCAGGCAAAAATATGGATGGAAATCAGGCTGGAAAGCGTCACAAGTTGTCACAGGCACTTATTTAGCCAGTCTGCCTGTGAACGTCGATTTCGTCACTACTCTTGCCCTGGAAAAGTACCGTTATCACAGTCACTAAATGCTTGTGCTTGATTGAGAGACACTGCATTCGGTGCAGAACGTAGTTTTCTTCCTGCTCTGGACAGTGACAATAAATTTGAGGGATGTATTTGCACCCACAAAATTGTATTTAATTACAATTGTATTTGAAATACCCACGTTTTAGTATTTAAATACACACGTCAAATACATTACCCAATTTGTAATTAAAGACAAATGCAAAATACACAAAGTATTTAAATTATGTATTTCAAATACTTGTTGTTGAAATACTGCCCATCCCTGCCTATAGGTTTGCAACAATTAAAATACGAGAAAAGAGCCAAAGTACAGGCTAGCTGGTGGAAGTCAACCATTTCGACGTTTACCCTGAGACTGGGGGGTTTTTAGAAGAGCAGAAGTGACAGAAAAAAACAGACAGGTCTCAAACTGCTCTTCTAAAAACCCCCCAGTCTCAGGGTAAACGTCGAAATAATTAAAATACATATTCGGAAAGCGTGTTCCCGGAAAAAAATTCACAGTGTTTTCTTCGCCGCAAAAGGAAACTATGCACCGCCTGATGCTCAGGATCACCACTCAGTGCTATTGGTCTGGACTAGATGCCAAAGTTTCAGACCAAACCAGTATCGTATTCAAAAGTTAAAAGTGGTTTCGTGAAACCTTCAATGGGGAAAATAGAGCCCGCTTACAGTAGCTGATGCCATGAACCTCCTAAATTCGTGGGACTCATTGGCCGCCATTTCACCATGAAAATTTCCAAAAATTGCTTGTAACTTTTTATTCAGGTAACGGCAAGCTGTGAAACTTTGGCATCTGGTCCGAACCGCTATCACTACCTTTGGGTAGAGACTGGGTGTCCGGTAACGCATGGTTTATTTTTGCGACGAAAAAAACAACACTACATTTTATTGCGAGACCAGGTAGTGCCCATATTTGTTCGTCTGTCACAACCCCATTTGTTGAAGTCAACAAATCTTGGGGCCAGAATATGAGGTCATTAAATGAGGAAGACAGTTTTCCATATTCTTATTGTAATGTTAAAAAGAACGCAGTGTCTAGTGTTAAGTCCGAGGGAACCCGAAATAAAAATTAAAGTTACGTCCCTAACTTTACCCCAAGGTTTCGAGTTACGTCCAGTGTAACCGAATATGAATATTAAAGTTACTTCCTAGGGAACCCGAAATGAAAATTAAAGTTACGTCCCACGTAACTTTACCCCAAGGTTTCGAGTTACGTCCAGTGTAACCGAATATGAATATTAAAGTTACTTCCTAGGGAACCCGAAATGAAAATTAAAGTTACGACCCACGTAACTTTACCCCAAGGTTTCGAGTTACGTCCAGTGTAACCGAATATGAATATTAAAGTTACTTCCTAGGGAACCCGAAATGAAAATTAAAGTTACGTCCCACGTAACTTTACCCCAAGGTTTCGAGTTACGTCCAGTGTAACCGAATATGAATATTAAAGTTATTTCCTAGGGAACCCGAAATAAAAATTAAAGTTACGTCCCACGTAACTTTACCCCAAGGTTTCGAGTTACCTCCGACGTAACCCAGTATGAAAATTAAAGTTACGTCCCTGGATGGAACTCGAAATAAAAATTAAAGTTACGTCCCTAACTTTACCCCAAGGTTTCGAGTTACGTCCAGTGTAACCGAATATGAATATTAAAGTTACTTCCTAGGGAACCCGAAATGAAAATTAAAGTTACGTCCCACGTAACTTTACCCCAAGGTTTCGAGTTACGTCCAGTGTAACCGAATATGAATATTAAAGTTACTTCCTAGGGAACCCGAAATAAAAATTAAAGTTACGTCCCACGTAACTTTACCCCAAGGTTTCGAGTTACATCCGACGTAACCCAGTATGAAAATTAAAGTTACGTCCCTGGATGGAACTCGAAATAAAAATTAAAGTTACGTCCCTAACTTTACCCCAAGGTTTCGAGTTACGTCCAGTGTAACCGAATATGAATATTAAAGTTACTTCCTAGGGAACCCGAAATGAAAATTAAAGTTACGTCCCATGTAACTTTACCCCAAGGTTTCGAGTTACCTCCGACGTAACCCAGTATGAAAATTAAAGTTACGTCCCTGGATGGAACTCGAAATAAAAATTAAAGTTACGTCCCTAACTTTACCCCAAGGTTTCGAGTTACGTCCAGTGTAACCGAATATGAATATTAAAGTTACTTCCTAGAGAACCCGAAATAAAAATTAAAGTTACGTCCCACGTAACTTTACCCCAAGGTTTCGAGTTACCTCCGACGTAACCCAGTATGAAAATTAAAGTTACGTCCCTGGATGGAACTCGAAATAAAAATTAAAGTTACGTCCCTAACTTTACCCCAAGGTTTCGAGTTACGTCCAGTGTAACCGAATATGAATATTAAAGTTACTTCCTAGGGAACCCGAAATGAAAATTAAAGTTACGTCCCACGTAACTTTACCCCAAGGTTTCGAGTTACGTCCAGTGTAACCGAATATGAATATTAAAGTTACTTCCTAGGGAACCCGAAATAAAAATTAAAGTTACGTCCCACGTAACTTTACCCCAAGGTTTCGAGTTACCTCCGACGTAACCCAGTATGAAAATTAAAGTTACGTCCCTGGATGGAACTCGAAATAAAAATTAAAGTTACGTCCCTAACTTTACCCCAAGGTTTCGAGTTACGTCCAGTGTAACCGAATATGAATATTAAAGTTACTTCCTAGGGAACCCGAAATAAAAATTAAAGTTACGTCCCGCGTAACTTTACCCCAAGGTTTCGAGTTACCTCCGACGTAACCCAGTATGAAAATTAAAGTTACGTCCCTGGATGGAACTCGAAATAAAAATTAAAGTTACGTCCCTAACTTTACCCCAAGGTTTCGAGTTACGTCCAGTGTAACCGAATATGAATATTAAAGTTACTTCCTAGGGAACCCGAAATGAAAATTAAAGTTACGTCCCACGTAACTTTACCCCAAGGTTTCGAGTTACCTCCGACGTAACCCAGTATGAAAATTAAAGTTACGTCCCTGGATGGAACTCGAAATAAAAATTAAAGTTACGTCCCTAACTTTACCCCAAGGTTTCGAGTTACGTCCAGTGTAACCGAATATGAATATTAAAGTTACTTCCTAGGGAACCCGAAATGAAAATTAAAGTTACGTCCCACGTAACTTTACCCCAAGGTTTCGAGTTACGTCCAGTGTAACCGAATATGAATATTAAAGTTACTTCCTAGGGAACCCGAAATAAAAATTAAAGTTACGTCCCACGTAACTTTACCCCAAGGTTTCGAGTTACATCCGACGTAACCCAGTATGAAAATTAAAGTTACATCCCTGGATGGAACTCGAAATAAAAATTAAAGTTACGTCCCTAACTTTACCCCAAGGTTTCGAGTTACGTCCAGTGTAACCGAATATGAATATTAAAGTTACTTCCTAGGGAACCCGAAATGAAAATTAAAGTTACGTCCCACGTAACTTTACCCCAAGGTTTCGAGTTACCTCCGACGTAACCCAGTATGAAAATTAAAGTTACGTCCCTGGATGGAACTCGAAATAAAAATTAAAGTTACGTCCCTAACTTTACCCCAAGGTTTCGAGTTACGTCCAGTGTAACCGAATATGAATATTAAAGTTACTTCCTAGGGAACCCGAAATGAAAATTAAAGTTACGTCCCACGTAACTTTACCCCAAGGTTTCGAGTTACCTCCGACGTAACCCAGTATGAAAATTAAAGTTACGTCCCTGGATGGAACTCGAAATAAAAATTAAAGTTACGTCCCTAACTTTACCCCAAGGTTTCGAGTTACGTCCAGTGTAACCGAATATGAATATTAAAGTTACTTCCTAGGGAACCCGAAATGAAAATTAAAGTTACGTCCCACGTAACTTTACCCCAAGGTTTCGAGTTACCTCCGACGTAACCCAGTATGAAAATTAAAGTTACGTCCCTGGATGGAACTCGAAATAAAAATTAAAGTTACGTCCCTAACTTTACCCCAAGGTTTCGAGTTACGTCCAGTGTAACCGAATATGAATATTAAAGTTACTTCCTAGGGAACCCGAAATGAAAATTAAAGTTACGTCCCACGTAACTTTACCCCAAGGTTTCGAGTTACCTCCGACGTAACCCAGTATGAAAATTAAAGTTACGTCCCTGGATGGAACTCGAAATAAAAATTAAAGTTACGTCCCTAACTTTACCCCAAGGTTTCGAGTTACGTCCAGTGTAACCGAATATGAATATTAAAGTTACTTCCTAGGGAACTCGAAATAAAAATTAAAGTTACGTCCCTAACTTTACCCCAAGGTTTCGAGTTACGTCCAGTGTAACCGAATATGAATATTAAAGTTACTTCCTAGGGAACCCGAAATGAAAATTAAAGTTACGTCCCACGTAACTTTACCCCAAGGTTTCGAGTTACCTCCGACGTAACCCAGTATGAAAATTAAAGTTACGTCCCTGGATGGAACTCGAAATAAAAATTAAAGTTACGTCCCTAACTTTACCCCAAGGTTTCGAGTCACGTCCAGTGTAACCGAATATGAATATTAAAGTTACTTCCTAGGGAACCCGAAATGAAAATTAAAGTTACGTCCCACGTAACTTTACCCCAAGGTTTCGAGTTACCTCCGACGTAACCCAGTATGAAAATTAAAGTTACGTCCCTGGATGGAACTCGAAATAAAAATTAAAGTTACGTCCCTAACTTTACCCCAAGGTTTCGAGTTACGTCCAGTGTAACCGAATATGAATATTAAAGTTACTTCCTAGGGAACCTGAAATGAAAATTAAAGTTACGTCCCACGTAACTTTACCCCAAGGTTTCGAGTTACCTCCGACGTAACCCAGTATGAAAATTAAAGTTACGTCCCTGGATGGAACTCGAAATAAAAATTAAAGTTACGTCCCTAACTTTACCCCAAGGTTTCGAGTTACGTCCAGTGTAACCGAATATGAATATTAAAGTTACTTCCTAGGGAACTCGAAATGAAAATTAAAGTTACGTCCCTAACTTTACCCCAAGGTTTCGAGTTACGTCCAGTGTAACCGAATATGAATATTAAAGTTACTTCCTAGGGAACCCGAAATGAAAATTAAAGTTACGTCCCACGTAACTTTACCCCAAGGTTTCGAGTTACCTCCGACGTAACCCAGTACGAAAATTAAAGTTACGTCCCTGGATGGAACTCGAAATAAAAATTAAAGTTACGTCCCTAACTTTACCCCAAGGTTTCGAGTTACGTCCAGTGTAACCGAATATGAATATTAAAGTTACTTCCTAGGGAACCCGAAATGAAAATTAAAGTTACGTCCCACGTAACTTTACCCCAAGGTTTCGAGTTACGTCCAGTGTAACCGAATATGAATATTAAAGTTACTTCCTAGGGAACCCGAAATAAAAATTAAAGTTACGTCCCACGTAACTTTACCCCAAGGTTTCGAGTTACCTCCGACGTAACCCAGTATGAAAATTAAAGTTACGTCCCTGGATGGAACTCGAAATAAAAATTAAAGTTACGTCCCTAACTTTACCCCAAGGTTTCGAGTTACGTCCAGTGTAACCGAATATGAATATTAAAGTTACTTCCTAGGGAACCCGAAATGAAAATTAAAGTTACGTCCCACGTAACTTTACCCCAAGGTTTCGAGTTACCTCCGACGTAACCCAGTATGAAAATTAAAGTTACGTCCCTGGATGGAACTCGAAATAAAAATTAAAGTTACGTCCCTAACTTTACCCCAAGGTTTCGAGTTACGTCCAGTGTAACCGAATATGAATATTAAAGTTACTTCCTAGGGAACCCGAAATGAAAATTAAAGTTACGTCCCACGTAACTTCACCCCAAGGTTTCGAGTTACCTCCGATGTAACCCAGTATGAAAATTAAAGTTACGTCCCTGGATGGAACTCGAAATAAAAATTAAAGTTACGTCCCTAACTTTACCCCAAGGTTTCGAGTTACGTCCAGTGTAACCGAATATGAATATTAAAGTTACTTCCTAGGGAACCCGAAATGAAAATTAAAGTTACGTCCCACGTAACTTTACCCCAAGGTTTCGAGTTACCTCCGACGTAACCCAGTATGAAAATTAAAGTTACGTCCCTGGATGGAACTCGAAATAAAAATTAAAGTTACGTCCCTAACTTTACCCCAAGGTTTCGAGTTACGTCCAGTGTAACCGAATATGAATATTAAAGTTACTTCCTAGGGAACCCGAAATGAAAATTAAAGTTACGTCCCACGTAACTTTACCCCAAGGTTTCGAGTTACCTCCGACGTAACCCAGTATGAAAATTAAAGTTACGTCCCTGGATGGAACTCGAAATAAAAATTAAAGTTACGTCCCTAACTTTACCCCAAGGTTTCGAGTTACGTCCAGTGTAACCGAATATGAATATTAAAGTTACTTCCTAGGGAACTCGAAATGAAAATTAAAGTTACGTCCCTAACTTTACCCCAAGGTTTCGAGTTACGTCCAGTGTAACCGAATATGAATATTAAAGTTACTTCCTAGGGAACCCGAAATGAAAATTAAAGTTACGTCCCACGTAACTTTACCCCAAGGTTTCGAGTTACCTCCGATGTAACCCAGTACGAAAATTAAAGTTACGTCCCTGGATGGAACTCGAAATAAAAATTAAAGTTACGTCCCTAACTTTACCCCAAGGTTTCGAGTTACGTCCAGTGTAACCGAATATGAATATTAAAGTTACTTCCTAGGGAACTCGAAATAAAAATTAAAGTTACGTCCCTAACTTTACCCCAAGGTTTCGAGTTACGTCCAGTGTAACCGAATATGAATATTAAAGTTACTTCCTAGGGAACTCGAAATAAAAATTAAAGTTACGTCCCTAACTTTACTCCAAGGTTTCGAGTTACGACCAGTGTAACCGAATATGAATATTAAAGTTACTTCCTAGGGAACTCGAAATAAAAATTAAAGTTACGTCCCACGTAACTTTACAACAAAGGTTTCGAGTTACCTCCGACGTAACCCAGTATGAAAATTAAAGTTACGTCCCTGGATGGAACTCGAAATAAAAATTAAAGTTACGTCCCTAACTTTACCCCAAGGTTTCGAGTTACGTCCAGTGTAACCGAATATGAATATTAAAGTTACTTCCTAGGGAACCCGAAATAAAAATAAAAGTTACGTCCCACGTAACTTTACCCCAAGGTTTCGAGTTACCTCCGACGTAACCCAGTATGAAAATTAAAGTTACGTCCCTGGATGGAACTCGAAATAAAAATTAAAGTTACGTCCGTAACTTTACCCCAAGGTTTCGAGTTACGTCCAGTGTAACCGAATATGAATATTAAAGTTACTTCCTAGGGAACCCGAAATGAAAATTAAAGTTACGTCCCACGTAACTTTACCCCAAGGTTTCGAGTTACGTCCAGTGTAACCGAATATGAATATTAAAGTTACTTCCTAGGGAACCCGAAATGAAAATTAAAGTTACGTCCCACGTAACTTTACCCCAAGGTTTCGAGTTACCTCCGACGTAACCCAGTATGAAAATTAAAGTTACGTCCCTGGATGGAACTCGAAATAAAAATTAAAGTTACGTCCCTAACTTTACCCCAAGGTTTCGAGTTACGTCCAGTGTAACCGAATATGAATATTAAAGTTACTTCCTAGGGAACTCGAAATAAAAATTAAAGTTACGTCCCACGTAACTTTACCCCAAGGTTTCGAGTTACCTCCGACGTAACCCAGTATGAAAATTAAAGTTACGTCCCTGGATTGAACTCGAAATAAAAATTAAAGTTACGTCCCTAACTCTACCCCAAGGTTTCGAGTTACGTCCAGTGTAACCGAATATGAATATTAAAGTTACTTCCTAGGGAACTCGAAATAAAAATTAAAGTTACGTCCCACGTAACTTTACCCCAAGGTTTCGAGTTGCCTCCGACGTAACCCAGTATGAAAATTAAAGTTACGTCCCTGGATGGAACTCGAAATAAAAATTAAAGTTACGTCCCTAACTTTACCCCAAGGTTTCGAGTTACGTCCAGTGTAACCGAATATGAATATTAAAGTTACTTCCTAGGGAACCCGAAATGAAAATTAAAGTTACGTCCCATGTAACTTTACCCCAAGGTTTCGAGTTACCTCCGACGTAACCCAGTATGAAAATTAAAGTTACGTCCCTGGATTGAACTCGAAATAAAAATTAAAGTTACGTCCCTAACTCTACCCCAAGGTTTCGAGTTACGCCCAGTGTAACCGAATATGAATATTAAAGTTACTTCCTAGGGAACTCGAAATAAAAATTAAAGTTACGTCCCACGTAACTTTACAACAAAGGTTTCGAGTTACCTCCGACGTAACCCAGTATGAAAATTAAAGTTACGTCCCTGGATGGAACTCGAAATAAAAATTAAAGTTACGTCCCTAACTTTACCCCAAGGTTTCGAGTTACGTCCAGTGTAACCGAATATGAATATTAAAGTTACTTCCTAGGGAACCCGAAATAAAAATAAAAGTTACGTCCCACGTAACTTTACCCCAAGGTTTCGAGTTACCTCCGACGTAACCCAGTATGAAAATTAAAGTTACGTCCCTGGATGGAACTCGAAATAAAAATTAAAGTTACGTCCGTAACTTTACCCCAAGGTTTCGAGTTACGACCAGTGTAACCGAATATGAATATTAAAGTTACTTCCTAGGGAACTCGAAATAAAAATTAAAGTTACGTCCCACGTAACTTTACAACAAAGGTTTCGAGTTACCTCCGACGTAACCCAGTATGAAAATTAAAGTTACGTCCCTGGATGGAACTCGAAATAAAAATTAAAGTTACGTCCCTAACTTTACCCCAAGGTTTCGAGTTACGTCCAGTGTAACCGAATATGAATATTAAAGTTACTTCCTAGGGAACCCGAAATGAAAATTAAAGTTACGTCCCACGTAACTTTACCCCAAGGTTTCGAGTTACCTCCGACGTAACCCAGTATGAAAATTAAAGTTACGTCCCTGGATGGAACTCGAAATAAAAATTAAAGTTACGTCCCTAACTTTACCCCAAGGTTTCGAGTTACGTCCAGTGTAACCGAATATGAATATTAAAGTTACTTCCTAGGGAACTCGAAATGAAAATTAAAGTTACGTCCCTAACTTTACCCCAAGGTTTCGAGTTACGTCCAGTGTAACCGAATATGAATATTAAAGTTACTTCCTAGGGAACCCGAAATGAAAATTAAAGTTACGTCCCACGTAACTTTACCCCAAGGTTTCGAGTTACCTCCGATGTAACCCAGTACGAAAATTAAAGTTACGTCCCTGGATGGAACTCGAAATAAAAATTAAAGTTACGTCCCTAACTTTACCCCAAGGTTTCGAGTTACGTCCAGTGTAACCGAATATGAATATTAAAGTTACTTCCTAGGGAACTCGAAATAAAAATTAAAGTTACGTCCCTAACTTTACCCCAAGGTTTCGAGTTACGTCCAGTGTAACCGAATATGAATATTAAAGTTACTTCCTAGGGAACTCGAAATAAAAATTAAAGTTACGTCCCTAACTTTACTCCAAGGTTTCGAGTTACGACCAGTGTAACCGAATATGAATATTAAAGTTACTTCCTAGGGAACTCGAAATAAAAATTAAAGTTACGTCCCACGTAACTTTACAACAAAGGTTTCGAGTTACCTCCGACGTAACCCAGTATGAAAATTAAAGTTACGTCCCTGGATGGAACTCGAAATAAAAATTAAAGTTACGTCCCTAACTTTACCCCAAGGTTTCGAGTTACGTCCAGTGTAACCGAATATGAATATTAAAGTTACTTCCTAGGGAACCCGAAATAAAAATAAAAGTTACGTCCCACGTAACTTTACCCCAAGGTTTCGAGTTACCTCCGACGTAACCCAGTATGAAAATTAAAGTTACGTCCCTGGATGGAACTCGAAATAAAAATTAAAGTTACGTCCGTAACTTTACCCCAAGGTTTCGAGTTACGTCCAGTGTAACCGAATATGAATATTAAAGTTACTTCCTAGGGAACCCGAAATGAAAATTAAAGTTACGTCCCACGTAACTTTACCCCAAGGTTTCGAGTTACGTCCAGTGTAACCGAATATGAATATTAAAGTTACTTCCTAGGGAACCCGAAATGAAAATTAAAGTTACGTCCCACGTAACTTTACCCCAAGGTTTCGAGTTACCTCCGACGTAACCCAGTATGAAAATTAAAGTTACGTCCCTGGATGGAACTCGAAATAAAAATTAAAGTTACGTCCCTAACTTTACCCCAAGGTTTCGAGTTACGTCCAGTGTAACCGAATATGAATATTAAAGTTACTTCCTAGGGAACTCGAAATAAAAATTAAAGTTACGTCCCACGTAACTTTACCCCAAGGTTTCGAGTTACCTCCGACGTAACCCAGTATGAAAATTAAAGTTACGTCCCTGGATTGAACTCGAAATAAAAATTAAAGTTACGTCCCTAACTCTACCCCAAGGTTTCGAGTTACGTCCAGTGTAACCGAATATGAATATTAAAGTTACTTCCTAGGGAACTCGAAATAAAAATTAAAGTTACGTCCCACGTAACTTTACCCCAAGGTTTCGAGTTGCCTCCGACGTAACCCAGTATGAAAATTAAAGTTACGTCCCTGGATGGAACTCGAAATAAAAATTAAAGTTACGTCCCTAACTTTACCCCAAGGTTTCGAGTTACGTCCAGTGTAACCGAATATGAATATTAAAGTTACTTCCTAGGGAACCCGAAATGAAAATTAAAGTTACGTCCCATGTAACTTTACCCCAAGGTTTCGAGTTACCTCCGACGTAACCCAGTATGAAAATTAAAGTTACGTCCCTGGATTGAACTCGAAATAAAAATTAAAGTTACGTCCCTAACTCTACCCCAAGGTTTCGAGTTACGCCCAGTGTAACCGAATATGAATATTAAAGTTACTTCCTAGGGAACTCGAAATAAAAATTAAAGTTACGTCCCACGTAACTTTACCCCAAGGTTTCGAGTTACCTCCGACGTAACCCAGTATGAAAATTAAAGTTACGTCCCTGGATGGAACTCGAAATAAAAATTAAAGTTACGTCCCTAACTTTACCCCAAGGTTTCGAGTTACGTCCAGTGTAACCGAATATGAATATTAAAGTTACTTCCTAGGGAACCCGAAATGAAAATTAAAGTTACGTCCCACGTAACTTTACCCCAAGGTTTCGAGTTACCTCCTACGTAACCCAGTATGAAAATTAAAGTTACGTCCCTGGATGGAACTCGAAATAAAAATTAAAGTTAAGTCCGACCAAACTCAAAATAAAGAGTAAAGTTACGTCCGACAGAACCCGAAATAAAAGTTAAGTTAGGTCCCGTGTAACCTACGCATATGTTTCACTTTACGGCCTATACATGACGTAAATACAAAAATGTTGTGAATTATTACTGCGTTACGTCCGATAAAGCATTCGTGAAACGGTTAAAACCTCAACTCTATCCGTACCTTCAGCTTTGTTGAGAGGGCTGGGATGTGTTCCTCGCACATCGAGGCTGCTGAAGCTGGGTGGGTTCGATGCCCGTCACATACATTTTTTTCTTTCTTTTCTTTCCCCTCCTTTAAGACAGTTTATTGAATTTTTTTCAATATGAAAATACTTCTTGCTATCCTTGCCACATATGTTACACCTACTTGGAGCACTTGCTGGCTCACGCTGAGAGCAAAGTTGATATGGCTAAAGGTCAAGGGTTTATTGTCATTCTCACACCCAGGCGGCCCTCTCGAAACATCTTTTTATTTAAGACACTCTGGAAGAAAACACTGCCAAAGCTAGTGCGCGTGGCGACGTGAGTGGTACGAAGATTGTGCCACTTTTCAACAAATCTGCCGGAAACTCTGCTGCTGTAAATAACACAATCCTATCTCATATCACATTACCATTCTCTCTCTCTCTCTCTCTCTTAATAATTGCTTTGAATGTCCGCGATTCTCAGAAAGCGTCGCAAGAAATCGTCTTAAAGGAGGAAAAAATTAAAGAAAATGAAAACACGGGAAAGAAAAAAAATTAATGTGACGGGCTTCTATATCTGGAGGTACAGATAGAGTCTCGATTTAGCCAATTACCGAACGCTGCATTGGACATAACATAGTAATAATTTCCAATATGGTTGTGTTTACATAGGGTGAGCAGATGTCCCGTCTTGTCCAGGACAGTCCTGTTTTTGAGGTCCACTTCTGCTGTTCCATCTCTTTGTCCCAATAAAGAATGGTGTCCCGTTTTTGCAAGAGTGCATAGTTTCGAAATGAGCACCAAGCGAGTTGAAGCAAACCGAAACTATGCCTACTCGTTACAAGTATATTTCACAAAACTAACCGTAGGTACTTTAAAATTTTTACCCAGAGTAAAAATTAGAGAAACACTTTCCCAGAAACACTTTCCCAGAAACACTTTTTCTCTCACGAAGGCTCGTGTGTAGAAATATTTTTTTTTAGTTACTGAATATCTAGTATGCTAATGTTTTGATATGGCAGTTATTGCATTAATATTTTTCTTCCAATCTTAATCTTTAAATTGTCCCCTCCCTCCTCCTTTTCCGGACTGGGATGTCCTGTTTTCTACCTTGAGTAATATGGTCACCCTATGCTTACGTCATGTAGCAACCGTAAAGCGTAACATTAATAAGATTGCGTAGGTTACGCAGGATGTAACTTTAACTTTTATTGACGTCGGACTGTCGGACGTAACTTTCATTTTCATTTAAAGTTCCTTCGGACGTTAACTCAAAACTTTGGGGTAAAGTTACGTGGGACATAATGGATGGATGTAACTCTAATTTTCATTTTGGGTTCCCTCAGACGCAGTGCTAAACACTGCGTAAAAAGAAAGGCTCGAGTTAATCTCATTCTAAAGGGCAGGCAGCGTGGTCCTCAAGGAAATTTGGTATATGTGCCAGGTCACGTAATGCACTAAAGCCCAGCCGAATGGGCTTCTCCGCTACGCCTTGACTATCTTAGAAAGCCCAACTGAACGAGCTTCTCTGCTCCATCAAAGTAAATTGCTCGTGAAAAGGCGGCTTTCTCCCTTGGTTGTAGCTCCTCATTGCAAGCCGCCGCCGGCCCTAAGAAGGTTGGTCTGTCTCTCTGCCGCAGACTGGGGAGTTCCTCTGGGACCAGGTGACTCAGGGCTATGTGCTCAACGCATTCTTTTACGGCTACATCATCACCCAAATCCCAGGTGGCTGGGTGTCGGAGGTCATCAGCCCGGCCTGGATATTCGGCGGAGGCATCGGAATCACTGCCGTGCTCACGCTCTTCACTGCGGTTGTGGCGCGTGCGAGCCTGCCAGCCTTCCTGGTGCTTCGGGCACTCGAGGGGCTCTCTGAGGTGAGCTTCACACAGTGTGCCTAAATTTGAGGATGTTTAAAACTGCTCGATCGCAGTGACGTGACTTACGGGCCGCATTTGCAATACGAGCTGTGAGGAAGAGGCGAAGGTGTCGATCGCCCACGAGCATCTCCAAGGTTAACTCAGTCACTCTTCCCACCATTCTCCTTGCCACGTGACAGTGCACGCAAGCGTGTGAGCAACCAATTTGCGCAGGAGGTGGCGTCTGCCATTAAATAGCAAATTATGTGTATTGTTTGAGTTACTTCTAGGCTCCCTAGCTTCGCTGGGCAGGGACGTGCGGTCTCTCTCCGTTTACTCTTAGGTATGGTGTCTGGAATGCATATTCGACTGGCGTGTTTGGCGTACTGTCCCGTTCGTATGTGCCAAGAAACGACGCCACGGTAGCCAGAGTGTTGGATTTTTGAGTGTCGTGATCATGGCGGGTGGTTGTAGAAGTTCCAGCCAAAAGATTATAAGCTAATCCACCCTGCGAAGGTGGACGACCAGCAAGGCTGTTTAGCACACGACACAGACGGTGACGTTTGCTGCCCGCCGCCACCGCTGACATTCTCGTTGCCATCCCCGCCGTTGCTCTTCATAGGCGCGTTACTATTTGGGAGTCCAAACTCACGACCAACTCTATAAAGGGCGACCAGGTCAGCTCTCCCCTCTCTGTGGGAGCGCGTGTACCGGAAAATACCACGTGACCATGGCTGGGGACAGCGAAATCCGCCAGGCGCCGCCGCGTATCATCTCCAAATGCGCGCGCGGTCATACGCGACGGGCGGCGGTTGTGTTGATAAAACCCACGAGTTGGATTGTAACCTTTTCTGTCGACAACCGCACAGCTTTCTTGACATGTTCTGTAAACGGAGTAAAGCGACAGCGCTTTCTATTGCCGGTCTATTAATTAAGTTATTTATTTTTTTCCCCCTTTGAGAAGAGCTAAGTTATGTGAAGCCAACATAGAGCAATGGGAGTGTTTGCTTATCAGTATAGCTTCCAGTCCTATAACGCGGCCAGACGTACAGCGTTTTTTCTCACTTAATACGACCGGCTTCAGTTTGATACCTTTTGTAAAGAATGCACACCCAGAAATACTCAAAATTTCAATAAAAAGATGTCAGTTTCGGTTTTAGGGTATGGTTCTTCTCCACTGTCCAGTAATGAACATACTATTGTATACATGAAAAAAACGTATACTTAACCTCTTGAAATAATGCTGTAGGAAAGGCAAAAGCGTAAAAATGTTTAAAATAGACCATTAAAATAAGCAGACTCATAAAAATGGTTAAAATGAGAGACAGAGACAAGCTGTATATTTACTATTATTCTTTCATTTTCACTAGGACACAGACAACCAACTTTATTAGTGACGCACTAAATCGAAAGCAGTAACGAATGCAGTAAGCAGTATCAGATAAATTAATGACGTCTAACATGCTTATAATTAAAATATACACCCTGTCAACAAGTTCCGCGTCATCTGAAATTCGCGAGCTCCCAACATTAACACGTGAACATCATTCCTTCCGATGAATGACGGCTGATCCGGTACGTAGGTGTATCAGCATCACTGCATATTTAACTAAACGCTCAAAATGAGGAAGGTTATATACAGCGTCCAGCATTGGCAACACGGCGTGTAAAGGATGACGCTGTAAACTTATATGTACCACGACCTATTTTGTGTTATGAACATGAAGAGAACCTATTTTCTCTTTATGCTACATAGTTTGGTGGGTAACTGATTCGCCTTCTGCTTGGCAAGAGATTTTCTTCAGCCAGTCGTTCCGGATCTCCGTCACCGGGAACTCGTGGAAAGCGACCCCCGTCGAAGTCCGCGTGCTCGACTTGCACAGCGGCACACAGCAGAAGACCATCACAGCCTGTCGTTGAGTTTCACTTTATCATTAATGTTGAGCTTTTTACAGCCAGAAAAACCACGCGTCCACGCGTGCACGTGCCAAAAGACAGCTTGTACTAGCCTCCCCAGGCTTCCCGAGCCTACTAAGCAGCGGGGAAAGTGGAGATTCTAAGCAGCGCCAGCGGGAGCGATGGGAACTAGGCGAGCTAAAAAGAACTAAACAAGCAAAACAAAAAGTGGCGCGCTGGGGCAGCAGAAGGTGAGCTGGTCGCCCATTATAGAGTTGGTCGTGTCCAAACTATACGCGGCCTCCCTATTACGACGAGAGAAGAGAAATAAAAATGGAGAACGGAAACTTGTCTTTCTGGTTTTTTATATACATTCGCGTGGACGACTATTGCCGCCCTGAGGAGCTGGAGGAAACTAGACACGGGCAACAGGACTGCCACCCCAAGAGAGCGGAAAGAACTAGGCACGCAAGCGCTTGGAATGACGATAAAGAAAGGGCAGTGCGAGCTTTGGTTGATGTACACGAAAAATATGGCGTCAGATCGATTTCAGCATTGTTTTAGGAGCAATACCATATGGCGACTAACATCAAACGAAGTTTCTAGCGTGGATGTGTCTGGATTGAAACACTGTCCACTCACACTCACTCACGGGAAGCCCCCTCTGAGAAGTCTCCAACTGTAGCGCCTCTCTGCTCTCGTTAACACAAGCAGTGTTGGTTTCCGGCTTCGATTATCTGAAAAATCCACGGAACCCTAGCCATAGACCCAGAGCCATATATACAGAGAGTTTGGCCATTCATTGGGAAGTTTATGACGCAAATGAGGAAACGCCTTTGGCCGAAAGCAAGCTGGGCTTGTTCCAGTGCGTCTTCAGAAATTCGGATGTGACCAACCAGAAGCCGGAAATAATACCCTGGCAGTGGTTGCAAGAAACAGAATTAATAAGTGCGTCGGAGTAACTCTCAATGACTGAAAATATGGTGCACGTGATGTTTCACTCACAGTCTTCCTAAATCTTGGTAAAAGAGTGCGACTAGTAGAACGATCGACATTATCCATATGCCAGGTGCCAAGGGCCGGGAATCTGCTGTCCGAGCGGTCACACTCTGTCCGAACAAAAATGAGTTCGAGCAGCATCAAAATATAACGTGCACTCTATTTTCAACCATGAAGGGTTACTACATTTAACTCTTATGCGCTTAATAAAACCATGAACCTATGATTAAAACTGTTTCTCGTTACCACCGCTAGGGGATTCTTTTTGGCTTCTGGTTGGCCAAGAGAGCATTCCGAGCCCCCTTTCTGCATCTGGTGCACGCCCTGGCTCTGCCCGCGCCTCCCATTGACCAAACTCTCTGTATGCATAGCTCTGCATAGCGGAAGGAACTAGGCACGCAAGCGCTTGGGACGACGATAAAGGAGGACGCTGCGATTTCTGTCGACGTACTCGAGAAATCCATGGAACCCCAGCCATAAACTGCTTCGCTATAAAAGACAAGCGATTGCAGGGCCGCTGCCTTTGCGACAATTGCATTATTGGACTGTAGCTGTTATCACATTGGCACAGGGGGCCTTTCCACCTTTTCGCTTAGCGTCAGGCATCAAGGAAGCACGTCTAGATCACCGTTTATCCAATCCCAGTACTTAATGCCTAAACCCCTGGCACTTTTGTGAGAGGCTACGAAACTTAAATTGTCCAGCGTATTGCCACGCGCGTCGGCGAGCAAGCCCATGTGTGGCCGAGTGGTTATTGCGCTTGACTGTTGCGTGGAAGGTGTATGGGTTCGATTCCAGTCAGTGGACTGCCCTTTTATTTATTCTTTCAACTTGGCCTTCTCGTAAGGTCGAGAACATTCTCGTTTGATCAAGTACTGAACGTTCTACGCACCGAAAGTTCTGCACCAAATGATCCAGAAACCTACGAGGGTACATAAGGGACTCTGCAAGGCGAGCGGAGTCAGTTTTGCCCCAGCGTTCGACTCTGCTGTCTCGCCGACTTCGACGTTCACGACGCTTTGTCATTATCTTCTATTCCCTTTTGTTTTGAGCACAAGTTCGCCACATTAAACATTTATTTCTTCCTGTTTATTTATTGTTATTTTGGTCACCACCCGTGACAGCATTGAGTTTATGCGCTGCTGGACATTGTGAGTTACGTGCAGGCCGAGATGGAAATTCCCTTCCCACGGAAATGATGTGTGGTAACTAGGGAGGGGGGGATTAAAACTTTTAACCTGATTCATCACTACCCTTTAGTTGATTAATCGGCTGCATTGACCTTCAGGCACAATATCTAAGAAAGTGTCAAAACTGCACAGTTTCCTTTTTACTTTTTCTTGCTATGTCATTCATGGTGCAATGTCTAGACTCACTTGAAACATGATGTTGTACTGCTTAAACACACAAAACAAATATATAAATATACCATAAGTGAATGATGTAAAAAAATGAAATATTTTTACATTATTCACTCTGGATTACAATCAAATTGAATGCTAAAGCATTTTACCCTGGTGCACAACAGTGTTGCCTTACTAGAATACATGCGTGCCAGAAGTAATAAAAGCATTCATACTTTCTTCCCAATATTTCAAACTCAAAACTCGACCGATTAACCGTTTAAAAAAATTTATCGCAATTAAAGCATTAATTGATTAATCAATCAACCAATCTGTTGCTCAGCTCTGGCGATAACGTCTCTTCCCAGGGCGTGACGTACCCGTCCATGTACGCTCTGATTGCCCGCTGGTCGCCGGTTCGGGAACGGAGCTTCCTGGCGACTGTGTGCACCCTTGGCTCCCTGCTGGGCACCATCGTCACCTTACCCGTGGCCGCAGTGCTCTGTGAGCACGGTTTTGACGGAGGCTGGCCCTCCGTCTTCTACCTCTCTGGTACGTGCGTTCTCCAAGCCGCTGGACCTTCACGCTGAACCTCGCTTTCCCGGCTCTGTCCTCCACCGATTGGACATATTATCGTTGCAGTGTTTGTAACGGCTGGTTCACACATTTGCATTTGATCGTTACTGGCTACATTGCAATCGCTTCTAACCGCTTAGCAAGAGAGAGCACACCGATGCTGTCTATTCGGTAGTCCTGCAGCATTTTCGATCTGAGTATATATCACAAGAGTGGAAAGGCTGAACATTTTTTTCTCTGCAGTTACCCTTTAAAAAGTAGTCATAGCTTACCTTGAAAGTACATCATATTTATAGTACTTTACTTTAAGTACATTGTGCCTGGTGTACTTATTGCTTTACTTGAAATACACAACTTTTAATTTACTTTGTACTTTACTCCACATACCATATTTTCTGGGCCATAGCCCGCACCCGGTATATGGTTTGCATGGGCCAATTTAGGCGAAAAAAAAAAGAAAAGTTTCTGCTTAAATAGTTTGCACCCGGTTCCTAGTTTGCATGCACACTGTGCATATTCCGCATATGGTACTTAGTCGACACAAAAATTTTCTCATACACGGCACGCCTTGACAAATGTCTGCTTTCTTAGCTCACAAAGCAGCTTGTATTATACCTAAATCGTCATTAACATACTTTTTCATTCACACAATCTGTCACGTCTCGTCATAACGAAGAATCTTAAAGAGGCCCTCAGGAGGCTTTTTAGATCGCCTAACTATGGTGGTAACTCACTCTGCGGGCTTTAAGCATCCTAGAAATCTTTAAATCATGACGATTCGTAACCGATTTTCCCATTAAAAGAGCCTTGAAAGATTGAGTACACCGAGGTGATCGCAGAGAATGGGAGGAGCATGGTTCTGGCAGCATGTGACCAATGAAAATGCGACATTTCGTGGAGATTGCAAACGCTGTTCTTATAAAATGTGTATGCTTTTGTAGATGATAAAAGCAAACGAGAGTATGAGAAAAATGTTAATTTTTCGCAGAGGGAACGTAATACTGCAATAATTGTCTCCAAAACGGCGCACTATTTTTTTTTTCTTTTTTCGTCTTCTGCGGAAGTGATGTGTCCGGTCGTCTGCTCTGGAGCGCACGCTCGCTGGGCTGACTCATCGCATCGGTTTCCAAGCCGCTGGATTCTGTCGTCAAGTGTGCCTGTTGCCTTGGACGGACTGGCTCGTTCACGGCGCAGTTGGCACGGCCCTCCATTTGCTGCACTCTAATTTACGACGGCGTACAACGGTGTCGCATCATAAGAGATGTACCCCATGTCGGTTGTTCGCTGAAGCATCTCCTCCTCGAGAGGCTTCAAGTTAGCGAGAGCCATGGCGCGATGAAGCGATGGCTATAATGACAATCGACTTACCAGTGGCGTGGCATATGGTCTACGACTCTTAGTACTAACAAATGTAAGTCCATGAATGTATCTCGCGAGTCACATGAAACTCACAACTACATTCTTAATCAGGCTTAGCTGGACACGGTATCTTCTTACAAATATTTAGGTGTACATCAGGCACGTAGCCAGGAATTTGATTCGCGGGGGCCCACCCATGACAAAATGCTGTATGAGGGGGAGGGGAGAGAAGAGGCCCCAGCAAAATGGAAGATTTTGGAGTGTGGGGGGCTACGTGCCTGGTCTGCATATAACTTGTAACCTCTCATGGAAAACACATGTTCAGCATATCGCCTCTAATGCTAACCATATATTACGCTACCTCAGGCGTAACTTTTCATTAGCAGCTGTTTCTCTCAAGGTAATATTTTTATAAAGCTCTAGTTCGACCGAAGTTAGAATATGCAGCCTCTGTCTGGGATCTCGGATAAGCCGCTCTCATCACCGCATTGGAGGCCATTCAAGATAGATTGCCTCGTTTTATTCTTTCTAGTTTATCATTATACATTTAGTGTCACTTCTATGAAATCAACTTTGTCACTCCCGCTCCTCTTCCCGCGACTTAAGCTTTCACACCTCTCTGTATTTCACAAAATTTATTTTTATAACTGCGCTTCGCGACAAATTTATCACCTGTCTCTTTTATATTTCTGCTCGTCATGATCATTAGCACAAAGTTGAGGTACCTATCACTATCACATCTACGTTCCATTCTTTCCTTCCTCGCACATCCCTCGACTGGAACCACTTTTCCGGACGAATTGCATTCATCACTGATACTGTACTTTTTAATGCAAAAGCATTAACTGGGTCCTATGGAGCGAGCCGACGTCATCAGCTTTGAAGCTGCACGAAATGGCACCTTAAATCCTTTCTTCAAGTGAAGCCAGCTCCCAGCTATGAAACCATGCGAAAAGTCTAGCCAAACAGCACCTAGTTTACCCGATCCCAAAAAAGCAGAGTAAAGCTGATGGATTTCGGCTTCGGTCCCATTGGCTGGTGCGCGTCAACGAGGCTCCTTTTGGTTGCTGCGCATCAGTTTCAATGACTGCCAGTCATGGCGCTATGTCCGCGGGGCAGCGGCTCCACCACTCCACACCCAACTTCAGCGCGCCGAGGAGAGCTAGCGCGCGCGCTTGACTGTCGACGCAAGTATGCTGCAGACAAAATAAGGGAGCGGAAGAATGATGTGCATGCTTTCGCATTCACAACTCATAAGAAGTGCTTAGGTGTACCTCGAGTCTTTTTAGGTCTGCTCTAACCAATCATTTTTCTGTTGAGTGTGAATAACTGTTCATTGTTTTGATCCCAACTTTGTTCTCCCCCTCTGTAGTGGCTTCGGGCCCCGAGGGTAAAGCAAATAAATAAATAAATAACGGATTCGGGAATGTTGCACTGGTTGTCTCGGCAGGTCTGCTGGGCTTTGTCTGGGTTGTCGCCTGGTTCCTGCTCTCCTCTGCGACCCCTGAGCAGAACCGCCTGATCTCTGCGGAAGAGCGAAAGTACATCGTCGAAAGCCGAGACTGCAAGTTTGGAGTGTACAGGGTGAGGCCTTCTTTTGTTCGTTCCCGCTATCCATAGATAACCAAAACAAAGCAAACTCCCGTCCTCAGTTATCACCACCACCCCAGGGCAATTTGCTGATTGGTTCCGGTATCTCTCCCAGCGTGTAACATATCAGCCAGAGGGTTTCCTGGTCTCTTGACTGGCTCCGTGGGAAGAAAGCACCTTGCAGTTTAGCCGATTCTTTTCGGCAGGCATAAACCCTGCCTGTAGTTTTCTTTAATTTTTGATTAACATGACCTTCCCCAGAAGTAACTTTATATGCTGCTCCTAAAGTATGTAAATGCGGTTCATTCCATTTATAGTTCAAGCCCCTTCACCCTTTTGCTGCGTGCATATAATAGAACTTTAATAAAAGAAGTGAGGACAGACTTACCGTAGCCATTGACCTGTAAAAATAGGTGCCTTTCATTTTCTGTTCCCATGCAGCCGGTCATGTGAGCAGAAAATGCCTCTTGCGACTATTTTGCCTTGCGGGAGAAATACTGGCATTGATCACTAAACCGGCGCAGGGGGTCATATCTCTTAAAATTTCTCGTCAATGTTGTAGTCAGTTACAGGGTAAGAGAAGCATTTGAGGGGAAGGGGGGCTGGGGAAGAGGAAGCAAACGGAATGCTGGAGAGGAGAGAAGGAAACTTCCTCTTCCTATATTTACGCGTTCTGTCTGCTTCCTCCTCCTCAGCCTTCCTTTCCTTGAAAACTTATCTTAGCCTGTAACTGACTATACCATTTTTATACTGTGCATGCATGCCATCTACCCTTCAATCTGACTGAGCTGCAGAAATATCTTACAATATTAACATTCTCGTACAGCTTCCAAAACGCTGATAATAACTATAAAAAACAATAAAAAAGCTATAAAGAGCCCCGCTGACTTTGAGCTAAATCCTGGTTTTGGTTGTTGTGAATTCTCAGCTTTTTAGGAAATTCCTGCTTAAACAACAAGCATGAGAATGATAATATTGTAAAAGATTTCTGCAGCTCGGCCAGGTTGAAAGGTGGATTGCATGCACAGTATCAAAAATGTTGCCATTGACGAAATCAAAGTCAAAAGTCAAATTGGACGTTTAGTGTTTATACAGTGTAAGGTTGGTCTGCCAGTAGGGGCGACACTGGTTTACACTGTAGATGAGCAATTTTGCCAGTGCAGTACAACTGCTAACCTGGGGTCTTTAACGTGCTCACGCAGTAGTGAAACACGACCGCACGCCGGTACGATGCTCATCCAGATCGAAACGGGCAGGGGTGGGGCTCGAACCCAGGATCCCTGGGTTCTGCAGCGCGAGCTTTCGCTCCACGCGCGTCGAGCTGGGTGCGCGCTTCAGCCCACTCGGCCACCGATCCCCCTTGCCATTGACGAGAAATTTTAAAAGTGATATGGCTTGGTTTTTGAATATATGTTGACGCTTATTCAGGATGACTTTGAATTACACTCAAAAGTGTGTAAGCATTGAATTGGTTAAAATTGTTGATCACTATAGGGACCTAAATGAACACCATTCCTATGATTCCTCTCGAGTGCGGGCCAGCACGCTCAACGATTTAGCAAGTGGTCTATTGTCCGCTAAAGCACTGGTGCTTTCGAGAGACGTGTGCCTTAAAGGGATGCTGAACCGAAATTTGGAGCTCACAAAAGAAGGCTGGAGCGATAGGCGGGACACTGCAAAACCCAAAAACATCACTCGTACAGCAATATCTCCGACGGTTGGTCGTATTTTTGGAAATTAAATGCGCGATTGAACTTGGCTGATGAGGATAAGACATGTGACGTCACGAGTCTCATTCCCTCTCCTCTCCGCCTTGTCCCCTTGAGCAGGTGAACCGAAGTGAGGAAAAGAGAAGCAAGGCCGCTTCTCCTCATTCTAAACTGTTCCAGGAGAATCGTGATGTCCTATTCCTTGCTCGATTGGGCCCTTCTTTCTTAAAAATACGGTCATCCGTGATATCCACGTATGACTGATGTTTTAGAGTTCATAGTATCCCGTTCAACGCTTCTGCGGCCTTATTTTGCAAAATCCAAATTTCGGTTTGGCATAGCCCTTTGAGGCTGGTGAGACCATCTGCATTACGACGTCAAGTAACTGGTCACGACGAGAGCGCACATTGGCACAATTTATCCAGTGACCCTCGAACACCTCCAGTCTGAGTGTAACTGGATCGTAGGATTTTGCAGCAATCAAAAGAGGAGATCCGCACAATGTTCACGAGAAACGGTGGCTTATAACGTTGTCTGATTTATTTTAAGCATGCGGTGAAAGAGTGATGTGTAAAAATTAGGAAATCAATGCGGACCAGGAGTGTTCCGGGGCCACAGTCCCAATGCAGTCAGTAACAGCCAAACGCAAATGTGTGAACCGGTCTTTACGACTATAGTTAGCTAATCCTCCATTGTCGTCTGCAGTCTAACCATAGCAATGGTATGGTGCTTTCTCTGTTGTGCCGCAGAGTGTTCCCTGGATCGAGATTTTGCTGTCGCAGCCTGTGTGGATGTGTGCCTTAATCAAGTTCTGTAGCGCCTGGAGCTTTTACACATTGCTCACGGAACTGCCGAGCTACCTGGAGAATGTGCTTCACTTCGAGATTCAGAAGGTGAGGCTTTTAGAGTTCTCTGTAAATTATGTGTTTTTTTTCGAGTCCAGAGCGCTACACCACTCTTTGATTTAAAATTGAAATCAATTTAACAAAAGCTTTATGTATTTATTTTTCGCTGAGTGTTGCCACTTGAAATTGCTGTAAATGGGTTAAAATAAAAGCAATGCTTGTGAAGATTCTTTTTTTCTTTTTTAGCTCTGTTAGATGAATATGTCTAATTGTTGTGTCGACCATACCCGGGCTAGCTCCCAGGCAAAGCGCCGGCCTACGGATCCCCAGTTGGCGGGTTCGAATCCCGGCCGAGTGTCTGCAAACTGACGGAGGCTTATTGCAGAAAAGGCGCTGTGGTATTACCGAGCTTTCAGTGCATGTCAAAGGATCCCTAAATGGTCTAAATTAATCCTCAGTCCTCTGCTGGGACGTGTCAGATGCCCTTTGTTGGTTTGGCACGTAAACCCCTAAATTTATATTTGACCATACACGACAACAGGTCTGGACTTTTGATGACAAGGTTTTTGAGAATACTCTACCTCCATTAAATAGCAAATCTCTGAAAAAATTTCCGCTAACGGAAGAGGTACCAACACCCAAACCTTCATGATAGCTGCACTTTGTGCTCCTGTTGTACTGATCATTGTCAGTTTCACTGGCAATTCACAACGAGAAGAAGCTTACCTAGTTACTTTACGTGGTCCGTGCATTTGCCTGCTTTGCCAATAGGTTTTATGTCCGATTCCTTTTCAAAACTCCTTTAGATTTTCTTAAAATCACTTCCTAAGCTGTTATATACTGTTATTCCCCGTACTCTCAAAACTCTGGCCATACCGCTCCTGCGAAAAGTATGCATTGAACAGAAAAAATGTGCCCTATATTTTTTGTAAATTGTGCCGATTAAATGTATTTCGATGATGCCCAAAACAGTTTTTATATAAACCATACCTTTAAATTTACTTCTTAAACTTTAATTGCTCAGAAGGAATTAGGAACCCTGCTATACCAAACTTTATTAACATTCCTAAATAGTCCCTTGTGGCCTATTCAGGAAAGTTTGATGCCAATATGACATCAAGCTTTTTGCTGTTAAATGCCTACTTTTCGCAGGAGTGATTTGGCCAGTGTTCCGAAAACACCCTGTATAATAGGAACCTCTAAACTGGCAGTGTCTACTTTCCTGTGGGGTATGGGTGCAAATGTGACCTGTTTCATTGGATGCAGTGGCAGTCAAGTTAGTACATGAAAGGGCCTTCAAAGAAGGCTATGCCACTTCTTAGAGGCAGGATCAGTAATGAATGGTATTGGACGTTGGATTGGATTGTAATGTTTGGACGTTGGCAGGGTTTTCAGGCCAGATGTAGAAAAGGGTGAAGTGTGTGGAGCTGTGTCGAGCTTTTTCCTCGTTTTTTCTCCCGACTTCCGTGCTTGCCTGTGCAGAACGGGCTCCTCAACGCTGGCCTCTACTTGAGCCAGGGAGTGGTGGGACTCGTGAGTTCCTACATTGCGGACAGGGTCATCGAAAGGCGTCTCCTCGGCGTCACTTCAACAAGGAAGGTGCTCGAGAGCATTGGTGAGGGCTGGCAGCTTTCTCAATCCCACCAGAGGAGCACTCACTAAAGTGGGCTGCCTTACCACCAAGCACATCTCTGAAGAGTCACCTGTGAGCTCACCATATGGAGTTTGCTTGAATTTCCATGGGCTAAATCACTGAAAAACTTTACAAAGTGTAGGACAGAAGCTTACATGCCAACATGTTGCAACAAGCACACTTTGCTCTCCACCAGGTGTGGGCACTTCATTGTGCAGAAACTAGGTTTGTGGGATATGAAGTTTATTCTCCACCGTGCATAAGCAGCGTCACCGCTATGGCTTGACATCGGCAGAGCGCGTTGGTCTATATACCAACATGCAGCTCTGACGATCACACAGCTGCAGTGGCACTGCCGTTGAAGCGAATCTGGTTTCTGCGCACGTGCAATGCCCACACCTGGTGTGAGTAAAGTCCGCTTGTCCTGTAAACGGCTTGTTGGTGTTATACCAGGGGTGGCCAGACAGATGCAAAGAGCCCTGAAAAATAACTATTTTAAGTATGGCATGGCAGTTTTTGTATACGCGCTTTCATCTCACTTTGTGGTCACAGCAAAGTTTGCTTGTCAAGTGATTGCTCATTATGTTTCTTTATCGTACGTCCCCATTCACAATATAGGCACCTTGTCCAATCTTGGTTGAACAAGGGAGCCAAAATGAGAGCGGCTTTTTATTCTATTTTTCCTTCCTTCTGTTCTTGGGGAGGGGGCTGGGGATATAAGTGTTTTACCCAAAAATGTAAGAAAAAATTAAATTTTTTTGACCCTCTGATGGTGAGCATTGCCCAGGAGCAACAACTCATGGATGATATATTAGAGGGCAGCTCTTAGGCGCCCGTTTCGGAGTTGAGCGGCATCGCCGTGGCTGTCGGCGTAACTGCGCGTTGCATTATAGGACACTTCGCATAATGACGTCACACGTGACGTCACGTGTGAAGTCAAGAAGGCTAAAATCTTTCCGCTAAATTTAGAGGAAAAATTTCTCCGCTAAATTTAGCGGAAAAATTTCCCCGCTAAATTTAGCGGGAAAATTTCCCCGCTAAATTTAGCAGAAAAATTTCCCACTAAATTTAGTGGGGGAATTTTTTATCGTAAATTTAGCGGGGCAATATTTCCGCTAAATGGGAGGGGAGCAGGAAAGGAGGAGGGGAGGGTATGGAGTGGGAGGAGGAGCATACCCTCCCCTTCTCAGAATTCACCGTAGACTGTGAGGTATTGCAAAGTGATTTACATATTGTAGCTAACTAGTACAATCAGTAGAATATGAGTTTAAATGTTGGGAAATGTAACCACTTTGCTTTCTCAAAGAGTTTTTCCAAATTTGCAACAAGGTATACTATTAAAAACATCACCCTTTGCAGTATCTCTGAGTTTAAATATCTGGGGCTCTTCTTTAACACTTAAATGGAATAAACATATAGAATATATAATAAATGAGACTGGTAGGATGTTATACTTTATTCGAAGAAATTTTGAACATGTTTCACAAAACGTTCAACAAAAACTTTACGTTTTGCATGTTAGATCAATACTGGAGTATGCGTGCATCATAGGGGATCCTTGCCAAGCTTACTTTGTTGAAAAATTGGAAAAGCTTCAAAATCAAGCGGCATGGTTTGTTTGTAATAATTATGATCCATACGCTAGCATTTCTGGGATGAAAGCCATGCTGGGTTGGGAATCATTAAAAAATGAGAGGCAAATATTACGGTTGAAATTTTTTCATCAGATTTATTATGATAACATTGGCATTGACAAATGCGGGTCCCTTTTGGAGCCCCCCTATGTTTCAGCACGATGTGATCATCGAAATAAGTTTTAGAGCGCAGCTCTTAGGCGCCCGTTTCCAGCTTGAACGGCGTCGCTGTTGGCGTAACCGCACGGTGCATTATGGATAAATTTCTCCGCTAAATTTTGTGAAATATTTTCCCAGCTAAATTTTCCCACTAAATTTAGCGCAAAAGTTTCCCCGCTAAACTTAGTGGAAACAATTCCTTTCCAAATTTAGCTGTAAAGTTCCCGCTAAATTTAGCGGAAAAAAGTCCCCACTAAATTTAGTGGAAAAATTCCCCGCTAAATTTAGCGGAAAAAAATTCCCCGCTAAATTTAGCGGAAAAATTTCCCCGCTAAATTTAGCAGAAAAATTTCCCCGCTAAATTTAGCGGGAAATTTTCCCCTAAATGGGAGGCGAGCTGGAGAGGAGGGGCATAGCCTTCTCTCCGTACCTTCCCCTCCTCCTCAAGAGCTGCGCTCTAATTCGTCTTTCACTTTTTTTTGTGTTTTTTTTATTACAAACCATTTTGGTCATTCTTTTTTTTTTTGTAAAAACCATACCTGCCAACTCTCCAGCTTTCAGAATTTGTATCACATCTCCCGATTGTACGGATGCAACCTCAAATTTCCCAAAAGTGGCCGCCATACTTTTTTTCTTCTTTTTTTAGTAGCTTTATTGCTATAACCATTACGCGCATGTCAGTGCGAGTTACTCGAGAGTGGGTTTACCCCGGCAGGTTCATACCTCGGCAAACCTCACTCATGAGGGCCCTCACTCACCCTCATCTTCACAGGTGAGGTGAGGGTGAGTGAGGGCCGTGAGGGCGGTGAAGGCTGTGAGGGCCGTGAGGGCTGTGAAGGCTGTGAGGGGGGTGAAGGCCGTGAGGGGGGTGAAGGCTGTGAGGGCGGTGAAGGCTGTGAGGGCCGTGATGGCCGTGAGGGCTGTGAGGGCGGTGAAGGCCGTGAGGGCTGTGAAGGCCGTGAGGGCCGTGAGGGCGGTGATGGCCGTGAGGGCGGTGAAGGCCGTGATGAGGGCTGTGAGGCTGTGAGGGCGGTGAAGGCCGTGAGGGCTGTGAGGGTGGTGAAGGCCGTGAGGGCTGTGAGGGGGGTGAAGGCCGTGAGGGCGGTGAAGGCCGTGAGGGCGGTGATGGCCGCGAGGGCGGTGAGGGCGGTGAAGGCCGTGAGGGCTGTGAAGGCCGTGAGGGCGGTGAGGCTGTGAGGGCGGTGAAGGCCGTGAGGGCTGTGAGGGTGGTGAAGGCCGTGAGGGCTGTGAGGGGGGTGAAGGCCGTGAGGGCGGTGAGGGCCGTGAGGGCGGTGAAGGCCGTGAGGGCTGTGAAGGCCGTGAGGGCGGTGAGGCTGTAAGGGCGGTGAAGGCTGTGAGGGTGGTGAAGGCCGTGAGGGCTGTGAGGGGGGTGAAGGCCGTGAGGGCGGTGAAGGCTGTGAGGGCGGTGATGGCCGTGAGGGCTGTGAAGGCCGTGAGGGCTGTGAAGGCCGTGAGGGCTGTGAAGGCCGTGAGGGCTGTGAAGGCCGTGAGGGCGGTGAGGGCTGTGAGGGTGGTGAAGGCCGTGAGGGCTGTGAGGGGGGTGAAGGCCGTGAGGGCGGTGAAGGCCGTGAGGGCGGTGATGGCCGTGAGGGCGGTGAGGCTGTGAGGGCGGTGAAGACCGTGAGGGTTGTGAGGGTGGTGAAGGCCGTGAGGGCTGTGAAGGCCGTGAGGGCGGTGAAGGCCGTGAAGGCGGTGAAGGTCGTGAGGGCGGTGAAGGTCGTGAGGGCGGTGAAGGTCGTGAGGGCGGTGAAGGCCGTGAGGGCGGTGAAGGCCGTGAGGGCCATGAGGGCAGTAAGGGGTATGAGGGCCATGAGTGCGTGAGGGCGGTGAGTGGCGTGAGGGCCATGAGTGCGTGAATGGTGTGAGTGCGTGAGGGGTGCGAGGGCCATGAGTGCGTGAGGGCAGTGAGTGGCGTGAGGGCGGTGAATGCATGAGGTGTGTGAGGGCCATGAGTGCGTGAGGGCGATGAGTGCGTGAGGCCCCCTTCAGATCGAGCATCTTTCTCAGCAATTTTGGTGGTAATGGCGGGTTGTTCTCTAGCTTTCCCTAGATCGACACGAATTGCTGAGATCGGGTCCGGCTCGAAATAAGCAAGCAACTCGGAGCAATTCGAATGCGTTTGAAGCGGCTGCATCCAATCAGGGACGCAAAATTTTCACGCGATACCTCGTGCCGGTGATGATGACACCGAAAGACTTGGTTCTGGTTTGAAATCGATCGTTTTTTTTGGAAATAAACTGTTTCAGAAAGGTGCATTGGTATTCTTAACGAGATTTAAATGCATAAAAGCACGTTTATGACGCGTAATTGTGTCTAAATAGTGCAAGAAAAAGAAAATTTAATGATGACGATGGCAAATTGCAGCAATTGGTTGGTGCGTGTGATCGCGGGCGGCCCGTGTTGCTGGTGTTGCGACGTAAAGTTTCTGGGCGAAATTGCCCCATCTGAAACTGGCCTGAGTGGCGTGAAGGCGGTGAGTGGCGTGAGGGCCGTGAGGGCGGTGAGTGGCGTGAGGGCTATGAGGGCCGTGAGGGCCGTGAGTGGCGTGAGGGTGGTGAGTGGCGTGAGGGTCATGAGTGAGTGAGGGGCGTGAGGGCGGTGAGTGCGTGAGGTTCAGTGAGGGTGAGTGAAGGGCTGAAGGTGAGTGTGACTGTGAGGGTGAGTGAGGGGCTGAAGGTGAGTGTAGCTGTGAGGGTGAGTGAGTGGCTTAGGTGAGTGTGGCTGTGAGGGTGAGGGTGAGTGAGGGCGACCTAAAATGCCGACCTCTGGGCGGGTTACCATGTGACAATTCGGTTAGAGCAGCAGCGTAAAACGAGGGTAGATTTTCAGAAGCCAAGGTACGAAACCTCTACTCTGGAGTACAGTTCGAGCGCATTTTGGAACACGGTTTTTATGATCGTAGAGTCGTGGGTGCGCAGCCTGGCGCAGCTCTAGGCGCTAGGCCAAGCTAAGCTTCAGTTGACTTTGTCAGGTTGTTGAGTGAAGTGCGGAACGCCAAACTACTCTTTGTGTTTCCCCAAGTTTTGTTGGAACGATCGATGGCACTTTCAATAGCCAGGAGGAAGTACTTGCAAGTATTTTTGAGATCATACATGACTGAGGTTCCGTGCTTTGTCCGTTTGCGGAAGGGTGACAAGCGTGGATTCTGTACCATGTGCACCTGTGATGTGAGCGTTTCGCACAGCGACAAAGCCGACATCAAGATACACATCGCTTCACAAAAGCATCAGAACTACGTTCATGCCGCAAAAGGGCATGGCACCATCGGCGATTTCCTCCAAAACAACTGCGAAGACAGTGTCATCCTCGCAGATGCCTCTTCACAAAAATTCTTGTCGAACATAAAAAAAAAAAAAACATTTTCTGACTTTCCTCTCTTCTGCGCGGCGGTCTTATGAATTTTCATGTTGCTAGGTTGGCAGGTATGAAAAACAATCAGAGTTTGGAACATGCTGCCACCTAAACTATTCAGGATTTTAGACAATATTTTTTTTTTCTCGCCTGTGAAACTAAGAGTGTGAATGTTAACCTTCTGTATTTTTCTCTGTCCCCCTACAATAATGCCCTCAAAAGAAAATAAAAACACTCTAAATAAAAAAGGAAGCCAAATACGTTTCTATAAATTTGGCACCCTCTGTCGCAAGGGCTAGGATACCTGCACTTAGCAGTGGAGGATCAAATAGCATCTTTGAAACAGATCACTCATCCTTTAAAACCAAAGCCAACAGTGGATGCAAGGTACGATGGTGTGCACTGCTGACCTCGAAACTGAGGAGAAAAACGGGTGCAAGTATTTCAACTCCGGTCACACCTTTCTCTACTGAGCGAAATTCAAAATGCACTTATGCCTTCTCCCAGGTCGTAACCGCTTTCACACGTTTGACATCAACTAGTGCTGCAAATGCCCAAAATTGCTCACGAGCAACATTTAAAAAACACAATTACGAAAAAAAAAAAATTTTTTCGAGATTATTGTAAAATCTTGAGAGGTGCCCCACCTCAGAAAGATAGCCGACCCCTATTTTTGGCTTGATTTGCTTATTTTTTTAAACACCAAAAGATGGCCCCCTCTTAGTAATAGTAGTGTTGGCATCAATGATGGCCTTGGCATAAATGCGGCTATAGTTGGCTATGGTGGGATATAAGCTAACGTTGCTGACTGAAAAGTACAGTCATCTTTGCTTCGTTGCCCCTCGCCAGCATAACAAGCTTGGAAGGGACACAACTTAAAAATAGCAAGTTTTAAACTTTTCTTGATTGTACACCGAAAGTTAACCCACTCCATATCTTCACCCGATTTGCAATTGGTGTTAGGTGGGCCATCTCTCGGGATTTTGCGGTAGATATATATATATATATATTTTTTTTGTGTTCTAAAACCACGACACGAGTTTGTAGACGTCCAATATTTCAAGTAGTTTCATGCAACACAAAGGGTGCTGTCCGCAAAGTGTCAGGTTCAACTTGTGGCCGTCTCTTTCTGCAGGCCTTCTGGGAGGGGCGGTCATCTTCGTCTGCCTGGCCTCTGCAGGCTGCAACACCGTTCTCGCGTGCGTACTCCTATTGGTCGCATCCTCCCTGGCCGGCGCCCAGTACGGCTGCGACGGCGTTCTGCCCATCGACTTGGCTCCGGAGTTTGCAGGCAAGTTGTTTGTTTGCCAGAGGGCAAGGATTGTGCCTCCGAGCATTGAAGCGTCTTAGTTTCTGTTCGGTACCGCGGAGTCGGCATCAAAATGGAATCGCTAAAGACCCTTTCCATGTTTACAGTTTTCATTCCATCTCAAATGTCCCATATGGTGCCCTTGGCCATTTCCGATTTTTTTATTTTACCCCAGTGTCCTAAAACGTTCCCTAAAATATTTTGGAGGAAATATTTTTTTTTATGGCGTGAGCGTGGTTTGAACTTTTAAAGTGCGCATAAAACTAGGCATCAATCAATGATTTAGTCAAAATCATATTTTCTTCGAAACGATTGGCAATTTGTTTTATGAAATGAAAACGGCTTTTAGCTTGCTATGTTGTGATGACAATGCTATTTTTATTGTTAAAATTATTTTTTTTTAAATTTGACAAAATGCACAAACATTATAACTTCTCTCAATTTTTTATTTTATTATCTCTTTGCACCTGGTAATTCAAACTTTTTTGTTGGAAGCCTTGTAGGTATATTACAAATAAAAAATGTTTGAAGCTGTACAACAAAATATTTTACAGACCAAAAAAATTCTAAAGTTGTAAAAAAGTCAGTTTTGCTGCCTAAACAGCCGTCTATTCTACCTTGAGGTGGCCCGAGTAATAATATGAAACATAATGACTTTATAAGAAGAGTTTATTGTCTTTCAGTTCTCAAAGTTTGATCAAAATGATTTTGGTCTAAATCGACAAAAAAAAAATTGAAATTGAGCTCCCGCGTCGTAATCCTCTTAGCTCCTCTTCATTGCACAGCATGCCACTGTTGACGTTGTATCCAGACGAAATGCACGATTGTCTACCGCAAGTAGATGCAGAAAAGTTGTGTTGTCATATAGATATTCATGGGAAATGGCTTGCTTCTGATTCCGTGGCTTTCCAATCTCTACAATTGCAACCGCCGTCTGTAGTGGAGTCCTCTTGTGATCTAGCACAGCTTGTCATATCTGCTGTTTTTTTTAGCGCTGCCGGGGCAGCATATCCACCAGCAGGTCAGTTGTTTCACACTGCAATTTGTCCCTCTTGTCAGAGTCAGGACAGTAAGCAGCAGCATAAAAGCCTGTGAGTAGATAATATGAAAACGACTTATTTCAAATAAGTCATTCTGCTCATGGGATTTTCCTTGGTGAAATTTCTGAATTAAGACCACAAGCTTAAAACCGATTTTAAAACTGTGAATTCTTATGTCTCTGATTAGGACGTAAATCCAGCACATAGCAATGAAGGTGAGGACGGCTTGAAGTGATGAAAACTCAGTGTCTTTTTTTTTTTGGGGGGGGGGGGGGGGGGCCGTTTAGCTGAATAATGTAGTCAGGTTCGTTTTTTTTTAACAATTTCTTTTGGAACCCAGAGAATTGTAATACTTCCAATGTTATGTTCATCCCAGGTGAATAGCTGATAGGGCTTCATTATTTGATTCTGAAAGGGACTTTGAAGACTGGCCCTTGCTGCCTAACGCTTCACTGTTTCCCTACTCCATCACAAGTACTCCCATGGGATGTAGCAAAAACTTCCACTCAGCGGAAATGCCGTAATCGTTGCAAATGAACAGAAACGTTATCACGAGTAAACACGGGACAACTATCATTATAGTTTGGAAAACTAAATGATAAAAATTCCCTACTTACTCATCGGCACCTGTACGAACTGCAGAATGACTTGCCTGGGCCGATTGACCTACTTTATCATCGTTATAGCACCATACTCTGACGAAAAATAAACTTCTTTCTTGGGCAGATTCTCGATTGCACTAGTCAGTGGTAAGATAATTTGAAACAATACTCCTAGTTTTTCTGCCAGTCTTGGATGCTCTACTATCAAATAAAGCATCCAAGAGCCGTTAGATACAGTAGAGCATAGCTCACGGAGTCTACAAAAACCGCCGCGCTTACACGCGCACCTGGATGGGACCTCCACACACCATAAGCAGCAAAACACGAAAATAAGAAAAAATAAAAAGTAAAGAAAAACGGAAAAGCGAGGTGCATAAAGAAAACTCTTGATCCATGGAAAAAGCAAGCAACAAGAAAGAAAGTTCACTAAATTCAGGCAGCAAAAAAAGAAAGGCAAAGGAAAAAGAAAAACTGGGCAAAGCAATAATGGCAAAAGAAAGAGGTAAACAAAGAAAATTTGTAGAGCCCTTCCACTTCACGTGAAAGTGGAGGATCAGCGAAGCTGTTATTTTTATGACCTCTCGGACGACTTCTTGAATGACCTCAAGGACATCTAGGATTACGAAAAATTCTGAAACGTCGCCCACCCCCAACTTTTTATGGATATCGAGCGATGTCCCACGTGAATCACATTAATTGCACGGTCTGCGGTGTTGGTGCATTTGACAAGCAAGCTCGTAGCAGGTTCTCGCGAGTTCATCGCACCGTGAGATCAGAGTTTGCCGTGTCCGCGATTCTTCCCCGTGACGTGCGGGTTTGAAGCAGGTTCCCGCGTGCTCGGCGCACCGTGAAACACGAATCTACTGCGTCGGGGATTGCAGCGTCGGTTCCTGTGACACGGGAATTTGTATAGAGTTCCGGCGTCTTAATCACACCCCGAAACGCGATTCTGCCCTGACCATGATCTGCGTTACCAATTCTCGTGTCATGCGGCTGGTAGGGGGCGCCAATAGTGTTTAGCAGTCATTTTTTTATAAACTTTTGCTGTCTCCTAGAGATCGCCCACCTGATATATTTTACCATTTATCTTTTCAATACGGGTGAGCGTTCCTACGGGGTTTTACGGTAAGCAAAGTTTTTCTTCTAAAGCCACACAAAAGTTACCCATAGACGGTAACACTTTTGGAATTGGAAAATAACTCTTCTAGAAGGCAATAGAGACAATAGGAAATATGCTGCAAATAATTATTTTCTGTCATTCCGTAGACCCAACAGGGAGCTATTTATAGCAGCCTTCTCTAGGCATTATGGCGGTGTTAGAGGATTTCTAACCGTTTATCCTAGTGACTCTCTCCTACTTGCGGTACATCCTGCAGGTTCTGTGATGGGACTCGTGAACACCGTTTCTAACACGGCCGGGATATTTGCCCCAATGCTTGTGGGCTACCTGACAGAAAACAATGTGAGTCTTTTATTATTTTTCACTCCTATCTCGCACAAAGTTATGCTGGAGTACAAAATTTGTACGTTCACCTGGGAGGGAGGGAGGGAGAGACAAATGCGAACAAAAAACCTTTTACTTTGTTGCAGGCATATTGGCAGATATCATATCTTCCAGGCCACAGTCTGCATTAAAAAATTTCAGCAAAGAAAAAATAAAAAAGTTTTAGTCCATTTATGGTACTTAATTCGCATCCGGGGCTTACATGGGCATGCACAACGGGGGTGGCGGTAACGGGGGGAGGGGGGCAAGCACGCTTACTCTTCCAATGGTTCGAGAAGGGTGGAAATTCGGGGGGGCTAAGCATGTTATGACCCCTCCAAATGGCTCGAAAGGAGTGCAAATTCAGTAAGGTTCTATTTTTGTTGCATTACACAACAAAAATAGAACCTTACTGAATTTGCACCCCTTTCAAGCCATTTGGAAGGGTCATAACATGCTTGCCCCCCCCCCCCCCCCCCACCGCTATGCAAGCCTATGAGTGCTTAGTCCATATCTCAGAAAGCTTCTCATACAAATTGCACCTTGAAAAATGCCCGCTCTATTAGGACATAATGAGAAACAGCGCAAAATGGACAGGACACAAAGGATAAGAAGGATGCAAGGTGTCCTGTCGCTTTTGCGCTGTTTCTCATTATGTCGTTCAACCAACCAGCCCAGCAAGGTATCCTGTTACAGTCTATTAGGACATACAGAAGCTTGTAGTATGCAGAAATCATCATTAATGTAACTTGTCATTCACAAAAATCCGTTGCATCTCATTGCACTGAGCTATCTTGGAAAAAGAAATCCTCGTACAGTCTGCGCCCGCCGTACAGGGTACTCGGGAGTAAAAAAAATTGCACGAGTAAACGACCAAATGGAGTGCATCGAAACTCTTCACAGAGGTATCTTTAGGTTGTGAGTTTATCATACTCAAATTTCACAAGTGTGAGTTTCAAGCAACAAACCTTAAGCCGAAAAAATTATGTTTTTGTTTCTTCCTATGCATAAGGAACAAAATGGTAAAAACCGTCCGGTCGACGCCGCTGCTCACAGATGGTATTGCAAACGGTCAGATCTCTGCTTTAGGCTGTTCAGCTTAAAGTGCATTTTTGCTTCATGTGGTGCAGTCTGTGAGTAGGAGCGTAGGCTGGATGGTTTTTACCAAGTTGCTCCCTGTGCATAGGAAACAAAAAATATGGAATTTCTAGGTTAAAGTTTTTTTTCTCAAAACTCACACTCGTACAATTTGAGTATGATAAATTCGCACAGAGGGGAAGACTGAATGGTCTTCTTCTCTGTGCATAAAAAAAAACAAGATTTCTTATGCTTCAATTTTATTCTTTGAAGCCCACACCAAGTCTGCCGAGTATGTGGAGGGTAAGCTCTCTGGTTCTTGCGCAGGGGTTGCGGTGACATACTCAGAACGCTGAGCTCTTATTGGCTGATTGAAAAAAGGAATAGTGGGGAGACCTTAACGCTAGATGCCTCGAGGTCTACCCACTATTCCTTTTTTCAATCAGCCAATAAGAGCTTGGAGTTCAGACATCACCGCAATCCATGTAAAAAGCAGACAAACTTTCGTTCCACATAGTCTGGAACATATGGTAGTTCCTTGGGCCTCTGAAACCAACGTAAGCCTGAAACGTTCCGTATACCATACTTGAAACCAAGACAGGAGTTTCTCTTGGGTGCCGATCCGGGGTCCCACCACGCAGGAAAGCCTGGAGCAGTGGAACACCATCTTCTATGTGTCAGCCGGCATCAACCTGTTTGGAGGCGTGGTCTTCCTGATCTTCGGCACGGCCAAGGTGCAACCATGGGCCCACCCGCAAACCGAAGGGGTTCCGGACACAGATCCGCTGATTCCTTCGATCAATGACGATCCGGTGCACGGCGCTGCTTCCCCGAACGACGGCGCCTCCTCATCGGACAAACGTGCCTGAAAGCGCGCTCTGGGTTTCGCCCGAAATCGACGCCGTGTGCAGTGCACACACTGCCGTTTCATGCAGTGCACGTGCCATGATGTGCCGGCAAGCAGTACGCGATTCCCTAAAGGCTGCTTCACTTGTTGGCATATGTGCGCAATTCAGCCTGTCGCATTCTTTTGTGGCCGCTTAAAGGGCAACTCCGGTCCATACTTTCGATTTTGGGATTATGACTGCTTTTAGTGCAGTCAGCGTCCCTGAATTGCGAGGTGTAATTTTTTTCTCGTTATTGTGCGTAGTTTTAAAGATATAGACGCCTCAAAATTTTGTTTGGGGCGCGGCCAACAAAACCGAAACTAGCCGCTCGAGGTCCCGGCAACACTGGAAATCAGCCGCTATGTGAACGTGACGTCAGGATCGTTCTCGTTCAACGAGTATGCAGGCCGAGCGGCACCTACCTCTGTTGCGCTAGCCGCCTAAAGATAGGAGGAAAGCTGATTTTGTTTTAATTCTGCATACGTGGTAGTTATCGAGCATATGTAGCATAAGTTAGTGCGTATACCCAAAAGCTAGCGACTGGAAAACCCGTGAACTCGCACGGGTCCGTACTCGGCGGCCGCCGCGGTGCGTGCGCTATGCCTACTCGTCGGTTGCATACCCAAAAGCGTAGAGCAACACCAAGAGCGGTGTTGCTCTACGCTGCACTGCTAGTGACGTATACAGCGCTGCGGGTCAGTCCCAGACACAAAACTTTGAGGCTCTCCGGCGCGGGCCGCGGCGCCCGAACACACGTGTGCTGGGCTGTACATGTCTGTTTTTTCGTTCCTTTTTCCTCAGGCGCGTAAAAGCCGAAGTCCAAAGTCCACTCGTCAAACAGCGTTCACCCACACCTTCTCCAATTTCCGGTCCGTTGGAAACTTGTGAAAAAGCACCTCCGTTTCGCGCAGCGGGTTGTTTGAGCAGCCCACAGCGCTACAAGTTGCTCTCGGCACAGGCATGTAGCCAGGGTGGTGGCCCAATGGGGCTCGGCCCCCCCCCCCCCCCCCCCCCGAAAACTTTCATTTTGCTGGGACCTCCTCTCCCCCCCCTCCCCCTCATACAGTATTTTGTCACGGGCGGCCGGCCCCCCCCCCCCCCCCCCCCGAAACGAAATCCTGGCTACGTGCCTGACTCGGCATCTTTCCAGGAACAGCTGGGCAGTCTGGGGCGCGTCGAGTTGCTCGCTAAAACGAGTCTTGGAATCCTCACAAGCAAATAAACAAAAGGCTATACAGAAGCTACACGGGCTACAGATAAAAGCAACGGCTAAACACGCCTATCACAAGCCAAAGTAGCGGTGGTAGCGGCTCAAAGAAGCGCGCTCCACGCAACGCCCGGACCAGAGGAAAAAAAGAGAACGATAAGGACGTCACGTCCCAATGTTGCTTTAGCGATCGGCAACCCGCTGGCCGCCCGCTAAGGAGCAGCGGCTCGCGGCGGGTCGCATTTTGATTATCGGAATTAGTTGAGAATGCGGCGTCCCACGGACGTAATATTTTCGCTGGGGTCGTATTTTGTGTCACTACAGCGATACCAGTAATTTATTTCATTTTGAGTTTTGGCCGGAGTTGCCCTTTCCGCTTAATGCACTGAAGCCAAATACTTTACTAGGGGGAATACGGGCCACTCTGCTCGCTTGCATTAGATGGAGCAACGGCGGCATTGAAGCCTTCATCGTGGCTTGGCCGCTCCGGCCGCCGACTTCTTTCCCCTCTTTCTGACCGCGTCATCTCCATATACCTCTCCCTCCGGATCACGGGGCCGCCCAGCAACCCCGATTTGAGAGAGCCGAGGGAACGTGGACGTGAGCGGCAACTGCGATGCGATGTACCACGATGTAAACGGAAAGCGCATGACACAAGTGGAACCAGGTGATGATTCTAATATTTTTCTGACCGTCAGGTGCTCTGGCAACTGTTAGTTACTAAATACCTAAATGTCTACCCGCCTGCTAAAGCACCGACATGAGGCGTAATTACGGCTAATCAAACTCGTCAACACCCTCGCAGTAATTAACGTCTCCGGCAGCTTCGAAGCGGCTCGACAAAATATTGAAAGCCCGCTCAGGTATGTATTTTACTGTTATGCCCGCTTATCGGATCTGTTACAAGTTGCCTGTGAGTAGCATGCGCCATGCCTAATTCAGAGCTGGTGGAACCAAACAAGACATTAAGCGCACGCTGCATATATGTACCTGGTAATTTGATAAAAGGTTATTTTAAAGTTTCTTTTACATTAAAAAAAAGGTCGGCAACGCGCACGCACCAAGTATGCGGCGGTTAGCAAAGACGCTGACCTAAGAGATGGCGTTGGTTACCGGCCTATTAAAAGAGAAAAACGATGCTGCGACACACCCAGCCATTTAAACATCCAAGATCCTGCCTGTGCCGAGCTTATTGTGTTCACAGGGAGCGGTCCATATTCCCCCTAGTAAAGTATTTGCCGGAGCCATCTTCTGGGCAGCCCTCGAACATTTCTTACCCGCCTATATGTTTTTATCATTTTTCATGTGTTGTTGCTTTACTTTGGGGTTGAAAAAATTCCCACAATGTTGTAAGTATTCTTTTCTCATAGACAGTGCTTAGATTTGATATGACAGATATCGCAAAACCTTCGGTCTATAGTCGAAGACATCAACAAGGGGTCCGATTTTGGTCAAGGGGAGAAAGAGAGAGTTCTGGACCTCTGATTGGACGTGGTGCCGCAACTTGCGTGTAGTCAACTAATAAGAAAACATTTTTGACCCTTGCACGAGTTCAGAATTGGGCAAAATTTTGGCGAGACAGTCCGACCAACTCCCAAATAGCGTGAAAGGTCTTGCGGCCTCTGACATACTTGGCCTTAGTAGTACTCGTTCAGCTATCGGTCGACGTGAGCTTCTGAACAGCAACAAAACAACTTGAAGTCTTCAAAAGAAGCGCAAGTTGGTTATGGCTTTCGACGTGAAATAGCAGACAATCTCGATTTCGGCCCACGTCCGATCTCACTCCGCCGCAGTGTCCGGTGCGCAGCAGACAATCGACTTTTTTTCAGTCCGTTAGCAGACGCCATACGGTGTTTTCTCGTTTTATTTCTGTCCGCAAACAACGCTACGTAGCAGACTAACTGCATTCATTGCTCACGTTAGTGGATGAACCGTCTACGAACGCTAACTCTCTCTCTGCGAAAGGCGAATTAGACCTCGCTCTCTTCCTCGTGGTGACCATAATCGGACACCTCTAGATGCTCCGCCTCGAACGCGAGCTATCTCATTTCAATGACACTGTCACACATGCAGCCATATGCTGGTGGAAGGCAAGAAGTGCATTCTGGAGGCCTGTCATGTGTAGTATCCTAGTTATAATTGCTGTCGCTCTAGGTGGCCGGAAGTGGAGGGCAAGTGGCGCCCTCTACAAACAACAATTTTAACTAAGATACATCACCAACTATAGTTATACACAGGTTGGAAGCGTTCCAGGTCTGCCCCAATAGATGGGTCCACCCTGTCAGTGTGTTCAGCGGTTACACGGGAATGCAACGTCCTTAAGCACACTCAAACACCAACGTGAAAGCCAACTTTAGCACGCAACGCACAAACAGAGTCACCGTCTGGCATCGGAACATTGAATTCCTCGTCTTCCGTGTGTCTCAGAGATCCACGAGACACTCTCGTGAACCGAAATACGCTGAGCATTGATTGAAGCGACCCGTTTCTTGAGATTACGCTCAGCTCGAGCGTAATCTTTTTGAGATTATGCTCTGACCTGGTGGTGGGCAACTCAGCCAGTTTGTCCAGTCTAGTCTTTCAGTTGTTGGGGGTGTCAAAAATTGTCAGCTAGAGGATACATGTTGGCAATGATTCTGGAGTCGCTGATGTCACGCAGGGAGTGACTATAGTCTCGAGTATTTCGTTATCGCTCCTTGGCCAATGGAATGGTGGCATTAATCGATAACAACTCTGAAAAACAAATCACGAAGCGAGAAGCATGAACACAATGGGCCACGTCCCATGCTTAAACTGCATGCGACTGTAGTTCGCGACTTTTGGGGCAGTTTTGATTTGATGCGTGCACAGGGGTGCCTCTTGCCGGCAACTCTGTGCAGTGTACCTCTGCCTCGGCTGTGAGAAATGTCTGTGATGCTCGGTGCTTTAAAACTTGAAGGTCGAAAACTTTACACTTTTGTTTTGTGTATTATAACCAGTGTTTCGTGTTTCCGAATAAATCCGAAAAACTCGGAAAACGCTTGCTGGTAACATTTGTGTCAATTCTAATTTATCCAATAAACTACTAATTTCATAACCGCAATGTAAAAAAAAAAATTGTGCTCTACAATGAAGTTTGTTCAGAGCACAGGCTCACTGGTGCTAAGGAGAAACCACTTCAGTTTTTTTTTCAGTTTTTTTTTCAAATCTTCCATCATCGCTTATCTCTTCAAAGTTCGGTCAGGACAACGCGTCATTCTGCAGTCTGGGTCACGACAAAAAAGAAAAAAATTTGAGCCGTTGCAACAGGCATTTTGTTGAAAGGAGCTACATCTATGAATGAGTAGACGGCGCTGAATGGCCGCAGTGGGCCTCGCTTCTGACCGAGGAAGTCAAGAACGTCCCGTTTCAACAGAGGTACCTTTTGGGGCAATGTAGGAAATAAAGGGACCAAAACTCGACTGGACTAGTCAAGGGTGGCGTGCCCGAGAGTGGGACAGTAGACGGCTTTTATGTACCAACTTTAAACTTCATTCACCCCTTAGCTGACAGGGCACTGGAAGCTACATGCTCGGTGAACCAGCCAATTGTCAGTCTTGCATCACTTATCATGCCCTTTGCTCATACAGATGTGCAGAGAGGACATGAGGCAATAAAAGCATGGCCCACCAACCACATGGCCTCTACCGCCATGTCAGCGTAGGGATGAACGGAGCATAGAGGCGGCAGGGGTTGGTGGGGTCGGCTGAGTGCATCTGGCATAGCAGCTCGGCAGTGGTGAGTTACTAGAGCACTTCTGACGCGGCATACCACTTTCATGCTGCTGACCACAAACTTTTCACGTCGCCTTGCAGTGGCTGCTGCATAGTTAGCTGATAAGAGCTTGATTTGTTTGTGCGACAGCTCAAAATTGACCATTTTTGTTATTCTCCTAGGCAAGTAAAAATGATGCCTAGAAATGACCCTCAATATGTAAAGCTTGGGAAGTATGTATTTGCGAAGAAAAAAAATGCCATTTCCGAAACCAAATTTTAAGCTCTCGCAGAACTGGGGACTCCAAGGGGTGAACAGTGAACTCCATGCCATTTTGTCCTCGCTCAAAATTGGTTTTCTCCGCTGCTGCCGTGCGAGGATAAAGAGTGAGGACACAACTTGAACATGTCGGTCACACTTTTGGGGTCCTATTTATCCAAAGAAGCAAGTTCTTCATTTCCTCAAATTGCGTCTCGCAAATGCCGTCGTTCAGTGTTAAAAAAATGGGGCATGCGAAGTCTCTAAATTGTGTGGTTCATTAAGTCGTTGCAAAACCAAAAGTGGGGAGGTGTTGGTTGGGATAAAAGACTGCAAACTTTAAAAAGCCGCAGGTGCGCACAGGGAAATATCTTTTTACATTGCAATATTTTTGAAGGGTATGTGACAACACGCTGCATTGTTTTATTTATGTCAAAAACAAAATAAGGGACTTTGAAGTGCCCTTTCAACGATGTTAGGGGCTAGGAGAGAAGCAGGCAGCATCAGATGCCGTTCCACTGAAGCCTAACCACCAGGGGCAAGCGCAGACTGATCACTTGTATGGCAATGCGACTGCCAAATTCTCATTGTTGGACAGAGACCACCGCACGCAAACGAGGGGGAACACTGGCACAACTTTGCATGAAACCCAGCTGGCTTCAAAACAGGGAAAGGAAACTGCTGCGAGAATTCGGCATCACCCTACCACCATATTGAAAAAGTCTAGTGTGGCCGTGACGACAAGTAAATGAGAGAAAGTAATCAAATGGCAGGGTGAAATGAATTTTGTTGCTCAGTTGTTAACCCATCACCAACTGTATGTCTGCTTCAATATTACATTTTTCCATGGTACAAAATGCAATACCGCACTTTACTCTAAATGCTGCGAGTCATCGGAGCCAAACCAGTGCCGACGGTGCGTCGTGCAACCTTTCCGTTGGGTGCAACAGCACATGGAGCACAGTGTCAACGGGCAGTGGCAAGGAGTTGGATTGCTCCGGTGGCTTGTATCGTCGGCTGCGGTACAACAGAAAGTGAAACTGAGTAGATTGTAATGGCACTTAGATGGCACGTAGAATGGAGACAGCGGCGAAATCTAGAAAATTGCCGTAAAGATTAGTGGCCTTGCACATGACACACATAAAAGCCAGGGCAGATGCCTCCAATGCGATACTGTAAAAGCCTTAATAATCGCAAGCCCTCAATTTTCGCGAATTTCACGAATTGAAGAATTCGCGAAATTTAAGGGCTCGCGAAAATTTCGGTCCTTAAGATTTTTAATGCAAGCGTCTGGAATTCGCGAAATTTAGTGGTCGCGATTATGTCATCTGTGACCAATTCGCGAAAAATAGGGGCCGCAAAAATAAAGGGTTTTACAGTATAGTAGGTGACAGGTCAAGGCGATATAGTAGGTGACAGGTCAAGAACAAAGTGGAAGCCCCTCCCACCTCTTCCACTTCAGCAGAGCGAATGCTGGAGAGGAGGCATTCTCGACCTGACGCCAACTATAGTGAGGCTGGGGCGGCTGTTGTAGCTGAACCAGTGTTAAAGGGGTCACAACACAGAGATAATAAAATCTGAGATAACTATACTACTGAAATACATTGCCTGTTGCTATCTTGCTGCTGAATATGTTTCTGAAGTTATACAAGTGAATTTGATTTAGTTGCGGGACCCCTCGGACTATACCCGCCTATCCAGCGAGGCTGCCATGTTTGCAAGCGCCTGTGACGACCTGTGCCTCGTCCCTCCAGTGCCGCTAGCAATAGCTGGCAGTGAGGCTGTGCGACACATTGATAGGTCCCTTGCATGCACTTCCAGATGTGGATCCCCAGTCACCTGGGCTTCCATCGTTCCAACGTGCTCCCTCACACCCACTTCCTTCCACAGTTTCTATCCGTTGGGCTATTTGGCATTGCTTGCTTCATCGTTATTGTCGTCAGTTTCGGCAGGAGATGACGGACACAAGTAGGGAGCCAGAATAGCTGACAAGCGAAACACAGCGAACGTGAGTAGGGAACCGCTAAAGAGAGAGCATTCAACTGCTTCATCAGAGTTGTGTCGTTTATGGATGAGCCGCTGTCGTTACGGTAGGCAGACTACGTCAGAGTTGTGTCAGGGTTACCGGGTAACCACTGGCAAATTGCAAACATTCAAAATTGATTTCCATAATTATTGGAGCCTTAAAAATCCTGAAACTTTGTGTCTGTGTCAAATAACCTATAGCAGATAATCTACACAATCTATACAAATAATCTAACTTGTGGAACTTTCATGTCCTGACCCCTTTAACATTTCTAAAAAAATAAAGTGTACATACCGCATGATACAAAGCTAATCCACCTGTCGTTTATTTGAGACCTTTTTTTTGAAAGAAACCGCAGTATCAGTCAACAAGACCGAGTACCGCTTTACGACGAGACTGAGCCTGCCTCCAAGTTCAAAGCTATCCAAAACCGTGTGAAACTGGCGACCAATATTCTAACCCTGAAATTAGCTCGGGCTGTTCGCACAGAAGGAGCACACTTCACGAAAAGCGTCGTGCGGGCATTCTTTCGTTCCGCAAGGCGTGCCTAGCCTTCAAATTTCTTGCGTTTGGGAGGCAGGCATGCTCGGTGGAATGTTCCCAACAGAACTCTTGCCAACCGAGACAGCAATCCCCATCTTCGGTTCAATCTATGCATAATATTATCGGTATGTAAACTTTTCTCTGGCAGTATACATTTTTTACTGTACTATCTTGGCCGCTTCAAGAAAGCACTTTTCGTTGAAATACTTTGATCTTGCAAAAATAGTCTCATCGTCAGAAAGACCTGCCTCAGCTGACGTTTCATTGAAAGTTAGAGAAGTGTAAACATGAACAATATATGTGCTCGATTTACTTTGACATCAGCTGCTAGTGGCACTGCACACGCTGCTGTCGTATGCCCGTGCCGCAATCCAAGTTGCACCTTGTGTACTAGCAAAGTGGGCTGTGCGTGCATACTTGGGCAGGTGCCACACTGCCCAGTGAATTGTTTTGGAGTTCATGGCTTGCATTTGATAGCTCTACTTCTCTACGGTTGTGCATCACCTTCTGTGTTTGAGTCTGCTACATGCTTTCTTCTCCACATTCACTCTAGGTTCAGAATTCCCTGCCCCTGAATCATGGATCAAGCCTTGCCAAATGGTTCTTTTGGGACCACTTCTTGATAGACCAAGTCTCTCCTCCAGTGTCTTGCATTTGACCATCTTTCCTGGTATACCTCCCTTTAGACGGTAGTGCACAGGTGCTCCCGCCGTATTTCGCCAGTAAACTTCGGTCAGTCGACACACCAGGTCACTGTGAAACATATTCAAGAGTTTTATGGAGCCCTACGGGGAAAGGTGACTTCACCAGTATTAATTTCTTGACCTTGCTAGCAACTTCAACGAAATAAAACACGTCATTACAAGAAATTGTTGCCGCAGTGGCAAATGGTTGTTAGGAAACCCCAAAATATTCCGTAGGCTCACAAGAATATAAAGCATTTCTGTTTTTTGTTTTTTTTTCACCCATGTTGCAGAATGTTTTATTCATAATTGATCCCAAATTTCAATTGATGCAAGTTGTAGTCATAGACGCGCAAACAAATACCCCATCGCAAAAAAAAAGATTACCTTACGCACGCGCTTCTTTCTGTTTTTGTCTTTTCTCTGCCTCTTCTCACCTCCTCGCTTCTTTTGATTTGTGACGTCAAATATGAAATTTAGAAGCTTTGTAGGCAACATTTCTATAGCATTTAATAACGGCAATCGTAAAACATGTTTTTGAACGCAATGGCGAACACGCTACAGCCCTTTTTGAAATACCAAAAATCGGAGTCTGTTGTGATGTCAGCTCCTGGATTTTAATCCTCCCTCGGAAAACACGGATGATCGGGGAATCGGACGAAGTGGTCTTTTTTTAGATGCCCGACGACCTCTCGGGCTTCGAAAAGGAAATAGTCAAATGGTCAAAACAACTGGGTTTGGTTGTCTGTGTATCATAGTTTTGGTTGTGGCTCCGCCGGGGCAGCCTTTCACGCAGAAGCGACAAGACGTTAAGCGTTGTCTGCTTCGCAGCGATAGGCAGGCGGCACGGCCTATCGCTTCTGCAAAGAAATTGCACTTTTCAGTGCAATTTTTTTTTTTACACCGGCAATTATCAGTAGTTTATGTTAGGGGGTACATTTTACGGCGTATGCATATCAAAATCGCTACTAAATTGACTTTTTGAACAGCTCCGGATGGAGTAGGCGTCCTCTATGTGAACTTTTGATTGTTTTTTTTTTTCTGTTTTTTTTTGGTGGGACATCACAAAATGGCAGGCTGCCGTAAAAGCAGACCAAGCGAATGTGAAAGTGATCGATGCCGCATTACCTTCTCCCCAGAACTGGAGATTGAAGCTAACGAAAGCACGCTGGGATTCCATTTCCCATGTATTTTGTCAATAAAGGCAACGTGGGAGTTATTTTGTTTACAGGCCACTACTATAGACCGTTCCATTAGGGTCATAGCAGAGAGAATAAAAAGAGAAAAAAATGCCCTCCCCCTCTCACCCGCATGTCGTCTGCTCCGCCGAGTGGGCAGTACCTGGGATCCGGCAAGCGTACAAATTCTGTTTAAAATCGTGTAAATTTGTTAATTTCAAGCGCAGATTTTGGTTTGCCAGTTATTGTGTATAACTATGCTAGATAAAAAGACCGAGTCCAATTGCGCTGTTATCTGCATGCAAATAAAAGAAATTAGGGAAAACTGTGTCAGACTGGCCGGTCTCTCCGGCGAATCCTGCGGCTGTACCTTTTTAACTATACAAAGTTCGTACTGGTGTAGGCCTTTAGCGACCATGAGTGGATGTCTGAAATAATAAATAAAAACATGCTCTCCTGCCGCAATACACGCAGTGGTTGAGGGTAGTACTGCCGGCTGACTCAACTGCTATTTAAGTAACGGAAAACAGATATGGCAGTTGATCATTTACTGAAGTAGAACAACAGAGAGCTATAGGCTGATTTTTGAGTAGCCATAACTATTCTAAGAACGCGAACCACTTCACAACGGCAGCCACGAGCGAGAGTTCGATGTTCCGTACAGCCCGCCGATACAGCCCAAAGATGGAGAATGGCAACCTCCCGTTTTGTCGTCTGCTAGCAGAGTCGGGGACATGCCCTCTTTCGTTTTACCCCGCCGAATTTCCCGGATGTATGGAGAGGGCGCTGCTGTCGAAAAAAATGGTGCCGCCCAGAGAGCGCTAAATGGAATGGTCTATAAGCTCGTTACATGGCACGTAAACAGCGTCTCGGTAAGGCTCTGCCCCCCCCCCCCCCCCCACCCCGAATCTCTCCAGGGGGGGCACGAGCCGCGATGCCCCCCCGTAGTCTGCCCCTATGGTAAGTATTTTGAAATTTTAAAATAAATCTGCAAACTGCAAAACCGAGATGCCCCGCTGCAACACGCCGGTGTAAAGCGGTGAATCTTGACACCAGCGTGCCGGTCAAAGCGGTGATGTTTTCCCCGAGTTCACCGGTGTAAAGCAGTGAAGCTTGACACCAGCGTGCCGGTTAAAGTGGTGATGCTTTCCTCGAGTGCACCGGTGTGAAGCAGTGAAGCTTGACACCAGCGTGTCGGTCAAAGCAGTCATGCTTTCCTTGAGCGCGCCAGTGCGAAGCAGTGAAGCTTGACAGTAGTGTGGCGAGAAATCTGTGATGATTTTCCCAAGTCTGCCGGTGCAAAGCAGTGAAGCGTGCTGGAACATCAGCAATTGCGGGGGGGGGGGGGGGGGGGGGGGGGGGGTGTGTACAGATTCCGCGGCACTTTCTGAAGGTTGCTAAGATTCCTTGTGGCCAGAAAGTTTGAGAAGCCCTGCCTTATTTATGGAGTACTAAACCCCAAAGTGGTTATTCAGATCCAAGTTGTACATCCAATAGCAATTGAGCTTGGCGACTAACAGAATCGGCAGGTTTCTATTCCTTTATTGTACCTTCAGGGCCAGAGGCATTACACAGTGCAGCTGTAAATAAATAGGAAACAAGCATGTTAAACAATGGTGTGAACAAGTTATACAATAGTGATTTAAATCCAAGACCAAAATACATGAAACTTAAAGACATACTTCAACGAAATTTGAAATATTTCCGTTATGTTCAAAAATAGGTTGAATATGATCCACAATATCCGTAAATGACATTCACACGTTTGTATTTCGAGCCTGGTGGCTGTATTTTTCGTTATAAACGGCCCACTCTGGCAAGCGCTCGAAGAAGGCCCAGTGGAGACCACATGACATCCAACGCAATTGTGACGTAGGTCGTCTCCGGACAAGCAAAGCTACGGCGAGGCGGACGTCGAGAGGATGGCCTAGTCGTTCCAGCCACCGACGCGGCTGCTTCTGTACGAATTTTGAGTGTTGGGTTAATCTTCTATAATCTTGTAGGGGGACAATAGCAACTTCTGCGACACACAAAAGGCATTATCGGCAAGAGGGGAGTTCCTCCTGTCCCCCTTCTCTCGTCGTGGCCGGAGACGAGACAACCTCCGTCACTAGCTGTCAAGGTTCCTAGACGAGCATTACAAACGAGGCGTTAGCGACATCCACCAGGTGCTCTTTGCTAATCGTTTAATATGTTTTAAAATTCCTTTTCGAGACCCTTTTAACAAGATATTGGTATGTTCAATGTGATACTGCTCCTTTAAACACATATAGACCAAAAAATGAGCGCCTAAATTTCGTTGTAGTATCTCTTTAAGGGGAGACCCTTGTCTTAGAAAGCGGAAATTCTTGAAAAAATCTCCACAACCTTTTTTTTATTGATTTACAAGTAACGACCTACATATCTCCCAGTCATTACACATAGATAGTGTATATTGGTTTTGTTACATTGATCCAAAGTCATTTACTCGGTTTGTTTACAAGCATGCCTCCAAATGGTTTTTCTGTTTTTGCAGAATTCACTTTACTGTCACATCATTAGTTTTGCCTGGCATCTTTGGATGTACAACTTGGATCTGAATAACCATTTTGGGGTTTGGTACTCCATAAATAAGGCAGGGCTTCTCAAACTTTCTGGCCACAAGGAATCCTAGCAACCTTTAGAAAGTGCCGTGGAATCTGTACATCCCTCAACCCCACCTCCCCCGCAATTGCTGATGTTGCAGCACGCTTCACCGCTTTGCACGCGCAGACTTGGGAAAACCATCACCCATTTCTCGGCACTCTGGTGTCAAGCTTCACAGCTTCGCACTGGCGCGCTCGTGGAAAGCATCATCGTTTTGACCGGCATGCTGGAGTCAAGCTTCACTGCTTCACACAAGTGGGCTTGGGGAAAGCATCACCGCTTTGGCTGGCATGCTGGTGCCAAGATTCACCGCTTTACACCGGCGTGTTGCAGCGGGCATCTCAGTTTTGCAATTTGCAGATTTATTTTAAAATTTCAAAATACTTACTACATATATCTAAGTTGCCAAATTCAATACAAACAAAATATAATGTTTGCTTCAATATTCGAAAGTTTCAAATTTTCACATCATTGTATCTGGGTAAACATACAAAAAAGAAATGAAAACCCACTTCTGGTTGCTCGTATTATGATTAATTTCTAACGACGATTGAAAAAATTTCAGTCTATGATAACTTACTTTAGGGTGATGCTGAAATTACACAAATGGTCTTTTTGCACCTTTTATTATTTGCAGAATATGTAGACATTTTACCTGCCATAGGTATTGATGCAGGTATTGTGGCAGAAACTAAAGTGAAGGTCTTTATGAAAACTATTATGTGAAGGGGAAAGTAAACGTCTATCTGTGCTTCACACTCAAAGTACCATAAATGTGAGAAATGCACCCTATCGGGTGAGAAATTACAAAAAACTAACTGTTAAGACCAGGGTCTCCCCCTGAAAAAAAAGAAAAAAACACATGATCACTTTCTCTTGAACAGAGTGCCATCAACAACTGATGAGAAAGATGTGGCAAATTTTGGCAATTGAAATTTGGGATAAATTACGAATAAAACATTCTGTAACATGAATGAAAAAAAAAAAACAGAAATGCTTTATATTCTTGTGAACCTACGGAATATTTTGGGGTGTCCTAACAACCATTTGCCACTGCAGCAACAATTTTTTGTAATGAGGTGTTTATTTCGTTGAAGTTGCTAACAAGGCCAGGAAATTAATACTGGTGAAGTCAACTTTCTCTGTAGGGCTCATTAAAATCTCGGACATATTTTACAGTGACCTGGTGTGTCGACTGGCCGAAGTTTACTGGCGAAATAAGGCGGGAACGCCTGTGCATTACCGTCTAAAAGGAGGTACCAGCAAAGATATTTAAACGCAAGACACTGGAGGAGACTCGGTCTAACAAGAAGTGGTGGTCCCCAAAAGAACTGTTTGGCAAGGATTGAATTTACGATTCAGGGGCAGGAAATTCTGGACCTACAGTGAATGTGGAGAAGAAAGCACTAGCAGACCCAAACACAAAGGGCAATACACAACTGCAGAGAAGTAAAGCTATCAAAGGTGCAAGCCATGAACTACAAAACAATTCACTGGGCAGCCTGGCACCTGCCCAAGTATGCACACACGGCCCACTTTGCTAGTACACAAGGTGCAACTTGGATTGCGACACGGGCATACGACAGCAGCGTGTGTAGTGCTACTAACAGCTGGTGTCAAAGTAAATCTAGCACTTATTTTGTTCATGTTTGTACATCCCTAACTTTCAATGAAACGTCGGCTAAGGCAGGTCTTTCTGAACATGACAATATTTATGCAAGGTCAAAGTATTTCAACAAAAAGTGCTCTCTTGAAGCGGCCTCGATACTAAAGTAAAAATGTATACTGCCAGAGAAAAGTTTACTTACCGATAATATTATGCATAGGTTGGACCGAAGACGGGGACTGCTCTCTCGGTTGGCAATAGTTTTGTTGGGAACATTCCATTGAGCATGCCTGCCTCCCAAATGCAAGAAATTTGAAGCCTAGGCACGCCTTGCGGAACGAAAGAATGCCCGCACGACGCTTTTCGTGAAGTGTGCTCCTTCTGTGCGAACAGCCTGAGGTAATTTCAGGGTTAAAATATTGGTGCCAGTTTCACACTGTTTTGGATGGCTTTAAACTTGGTGGCGGGCTCAGTCTTGTCGTAAAGCGGTACTCGGTCTTGTTGACTGATGTTGTAGTTTTGTTTGACATAGGCCTCAAATAAACGACAGGTGGATTATAGCCTTGTATCATGTGGTATGTACGCTTTTTTTTTTTATATAAATAATAAAGGGGTCAGGACACGAAAGATCCACAACTTAGATTATTTGTATAGATTGTGTAGATTATCTGCTATAGGTTATTTGACACAGACACAAAGTTTCAGGATTTTCAAGGCTCCAGTGATGTGATTGGCCTAAGCCATTTTGGAGCACCTTTTGGAGCAACCAAAACAGTGTTTTGGAGCAGCAAAAGAGGCCTTTGGAGCAGCCAGAACAGTGCTTTGGAGCAGCAAAAGTGGCTTTTGGAGAAACCAAAACAGTGTTTCGGAGCGGCAAAAGTGGCTTTTGAAGCAGATATTCTTATAAAAATAAAAATATTTGTTTTAAGTGCTGGACAAGCGAAGGACACTTGCTGTGTTGTGACGGAACTCGCTGTTTCTTTTTGTTTTTTTTTTACTGCTGAGACATCCCAAAAGTGTACAGTGATGTAGGCGATACTGAGCTATTCCAGAAAGAATGCTTGCCACCGTTTTACTGGTTCCCGACGTGCCAGATTTTTGTCAAAAGTAAGCAAACAAAAAATAATGGATTGCCAGCGTCCCGGCTGGTGCCTCTGTCGTGCAGTAATGTTCACATGCACGCGAGGGCAACTTCAGCAAGCTTGCAGTGGCACGTGTTTCGTCGCGCGAGCGGAAACAACGGCTGTTCAATCGAAACCGAAACCATGCCACTTCGTTCTGTCGCCAACTGGTTCCCAGAATAGTATGCAAAATGTAACTACAGCATACAAAAAAAAAAAAAAAAAAAAAATTTCAGTGGCGCGTGCTTGTTAGGCCGGCAGGGAAGGTACAAGCTAAACACGCAGAAAAAAAAAAAGAACCTGAGCTCATTGATGCATAACATCGCGAGCCAGGGTCAAAAAGTTCTCGGAGCGCTTTGTGCAACGACTGAACTTGAGACAAACAAGCGCGCTGTGTGGGTTCAGCATGCAGACATTGCCTTCTTTGCTTTAGCTCACTTCTCTTCACCAACTTTCTTTCGCAGCAGATTTTTAAAGTACCGGGGTCCCTCTCGAAAGAAAGCCTACCGAGAGAGAAATCTAGGAATTAGTATTTCGACAAGCAGTCTGAGTTAAAGAGGGATTTTTGTGATAGAGTATGATTTAAAGAAAGACAGGAATGTCAATGAACAAGTTTAGAAAGCGCCATATCTGCAGCGACGTGGGGACGGCAACACCCGACGTTGTGCGACCACGGTGACTGTGGTCGCGCGAGCGTTTCAGCTCACAAAATAACTCGCGCCGCGTAAAAACGCGGTTTTTGTTTCCCAGCATGACGGCATGGCTGGCACCCGGCACACTAGCGTCGGAGCGTCCGCATACGCCCGCGTCTATCGAGGAAAATATTGAAAAAGACGCGAGACGAGATTCCTGAGACGACGAGGACGCGAAACGCGAGACGGCGGGAAAAACCATGCAAGACCGGATGGGCGACTGATGCAGGGTAGTTTCTGTCGGGCGGCCACTTGCGCATGCACCTAGCTCGCGCATGCTCAATTACGGTTCTCAGCTTAGTTTCGGTTTTGAGAGGCGACCGAAATTGGTCTTTCGGCGCAGGCTTCGTGCAGATTATCCATATTTTGTCAAAATGTAGCAGGATGTAGCAGGGTTAGTCCCTTGGCGCAGTTTGGTGCAATTGGCACAGCAATCACATCACTGAGGCTCTAATAATTATGAAAATCAATTCTGAATGTTTGCAATTTGCAAGTGGTAACCCGGTAACCCTGACAGAACTCTGACATAGTCTGCCTACCGTAACGACAGCAGCTCATCCACAAACGACACAACTCTGATGAAGCAGTTGAATGCTCTTTTGCGGTTCCCTACCCACGTTCGCCGTGTTTCGCTTGTCAGATATTCTGGCTCCCTACTTGTGTCCGTCGTCTCCTGCCGAAACTGACGACAATAACGATGAAGCAAGCAATGCCAAATAGCCCAACGGATAGAAACTTGGGAGGGAAGTGGGTGTGAGGGAGCACGTTGGAACGATAGAAGCCCGGGCGCCTGGAAGTGCATGCAAGGGACCTATCAATGTGTTGCACCGCCTCGCTGCCAGCTATTTCTAGCGACACTGGAGGAACAAGGCACAGGTCGTCACAGGCGCTTGCAAACATGGTGGCCTCGCTGGATGGGCAGGTATGATCCGAGGGTCCTGCAACTAAATCGAATCCATTTGTAGAACTTAAAAAACATAGTCAGCAGCAATATAGCAACAGGCAATGTATTTCAGTGGTATAGTTATCTCAGATTTTATTCCTGACCCCTTTAACACTGGTTCAGCTACAACAGCCACCCCAGCCTCACTATAGTTGTTGACAGGTAGACAATGTCTCCTCTCCAGCATTCGCTCTGCTAAAGTAGAAAGAGGTGGGAGGGGCTTCCACTTTGTTATTGACGTGTCACCGACTATATCGCATTGGAGGAGTCTGCCCTGGCTTTCATGTGTATCATGTGCAAGGCCACTAACCTTAACGGCAACTTTCTAGATTGCGCTGCTGTCTCCATTCTACGTGCCATCTAAGTGCCATCACGATCTACTCAGTTTCACCTTCTGTTGTACCGCAGCCGATAATACAAGCCACTGGAGCCAATCCAACTCTTTGTCGCTGCCGGTTGACACTGTGCTCCATGTGCTGTTGCACCCAACGGAAAGGTTACACGACGCACCCTCGGCATTGGATTGGCTCTGATTGCTCGCAGCATTCACAGTAAAGTGCAGTATTGCATTTTGTATCATGGCAAAATGTTACACTGAAGCAGACATACAGTTGGTGATGGGTTAAGAACTGAGGAACAAAAAAATTCATTTCAGCCTGCCATTTGATCACTTCCTCTCGTTTACTTGTCGTCACGACCATACTAGCCTTTTTCAATATGGCGGCAAGGTGATGCCGAATTCTCGTAGCAGTTTCCTTTCCTTGCTTTGAAGCCAGCTGGGTTTCATGCAAAGTTGTGTAGTGTTCCCCCTCGTTTGCAGTGGTCTCTGTCCGACACTGTGAGAATTTGGCATTCGCATTGCCATACAAGTGATCAGTCTGTGCGCTTGCCCCTGATGGTTAAGTTAAGTGGAACGGCATCTGATGCTGCCTGCTCCTCTCCTAGCCCCTAAACTCATTGAAAGGACACTTCAAAGTCCCTTCTTTTGTTTTTGACATAAATAAAACAATGTAGCGTGTTGTCACATACCCTTCAAAAATATTGCAATGTAAAAAGGTATTTCCCTCTGCGCACATGTGGCGTTTTAAAGTTTGCAGTTTTTTATCCCTACCAACATCGCCTCTTTTGTAACACTGAATGATGGCATTTGCGAGACGCAATTTGAGGAAATGAAGAACTTGCTTCTTTGGATAAATAGGACCCCAAAAGTGTGACTGACATGTTCAAGTTGTGTCCTCACTCTTTACCCTCGCATGGCAGCAGCAGAGAAAAGAAGTTTTGAGCGACGACAAAATGGCATGGAGTTCACAGTTCGCCCCTTGACGTCACCCAGTTCTGTGGGAGCTTAAAATTTGGTTTCGGAAATGGCATTTTTTTTCTTCACAAATACATAGTTCCCAAGCTTTACATTTTGAGGGTCTTCATTTTTATTTGCCTAGGAGAATAACAAAAATGGTCAATTTTGAGCTGTCGCACAAACAAATCAAGCTCATATCAGCTAACTGTGCAGTAGCCACTGCAAGGCGATGTCAAGTTTGTGGTCACCAGCATGAAAGTGGTATGCTGCGTGAGAAGTGCTCTAGTAACTCACTGCTGCCGAGCTGCTATGCCAGATGCACTCAACAGACCCAACTAACTCTGCCGCCCCTACGCTCCGTTCACCCCTATGCTGACAGGGCAATAGAGGCCATGTGGTTGGTGGGCCATGCTTTTATTGCCTCATGTCCTCTCTGCAGATCTGTATATAAGTGCTGCAAGACTGACAATCGGCTGGTTAACCGAGCATGTAGCCTCCAGTGCCCTGTCAGCTAAGGGGTGAATAAGTCTAAAGTTGGTATATAAGGCTAAGGTTGGTATATAAGGTAGGTAAAGTTGGTAGTCGTCTACTGACCACCCTTGACCAGTCCAGTCAAGTTTTGATTTTGAGCCCTTTTTTTCCTGTGTTGTAAAATGCCCCAAAAGGTACCTCTGTTGAAACAGGACGATCCCCCCCCCCCCCCCCCCCCCCTTACTTTTTTGTAGGGACCCCCGTCAACCTACGGGAAACTTTAATCTTTCGACAGAACGCTTTTGTGACTGAGCTCGTCAAAACCTCACTTTTTTAACGCGCTTGGTCCTTCTTGAAGTGCGATTACTGAATTCAAATGCGGCGCAGAAGGTACCCGAGCCACACATCTCAAATTCTCAAACCTTCGCATTTACGGCTCTGCCGAGAACATGGGAAACACCCTGCTTGCTGCCTTCTAGTTCGAATGGGCAGCCACTTCCGTTGATTATCTTTATTATTTTCTTTTTTTGTCCCCAGCGCTACGTGAGGTAGCTAAGCGTTGACGAACTCCCTATTGACGAATCGACGATAGAACGCCACCAGTAGGCAAATTCGGTAAATCCTACCCACCTTTTACGTTCCGAACAAGCGTCCCACGGGTCTCGACATGACGAGACGGGGCCTGCTAGCTTCCATGAATGCACTGTGGACTTCACTGCCGATGCTCGTTCCCAAGTAATGAATGTTTTAAAATTTTAAGTTGACTATCGCCGATGACCACGCCGTTCATGGTGGAATGTGATCGCAAGGTTCCCGCGGTTGCTTCGGGCAGGGAGGCGAAAGATGGCGTCTATTTCCATGCTCCGATTGGTCGTGACGTCACAAAATTTCATCCAATAAAGTTCGCGTCAAAGTTACCTGCAGCCCACGACCAACTCGTGCTGCAGCCTTACACCCTGCCTGCAGCCTGTTTCACTTTACGATGGACCGCGGAGGACCCTACAAACAGTCTAAACCAATCCAATGCCGTGTGAGTATCACGTGACTTAAACCTGAAAACAGCAAGCGAGCTGGATAAGAGTGACGATAATAATCCCTGGAGAAGAAGAACAATCGGAACAAAGGACAAACACAGATCTCCAGCTGAGTTTAGATATTTTTGTTTGTTCCTTGTCCCTTGCTTGTCCCGTTTGTTCCCCTTCTCCAGGGATTTTTATCGTCAATATTGTAGCGTTGGATTGGCTGGAATGGCTTGTAGAGTCCGCTGCGGTCCATCATGAGGTAAACTGGGTGAAACCGTAAAATGCCTGGCTGATTCGGCTGAGTTGGCTGAGTCAGGCACCCCTGTCAGACGCACGGCGTGGCTCGAAGGTTGTTGTTGGAACCGTGGCACCGTGGCACCGTGGTTGGAACAGCTGCAGTTTCTCGGAAAATGACAACAAAGTTGCGTGGGAACCGTGTTTGGAACAGCTGCAGTTTTTCGAAAAATGACAACAAAATTGCGTGGTTACTTCAGTCGCGTTGTGATGTTGCAGTATTTAAGCCGTTGATTCGTGCTGAAGGAACAAAACGAGCGGCACGGCGCCCATTTGGGTCGCGTGAGATACCACTAATCACACGGCGATTGGGGGTGCGCATTGTTCTTCCCGAGTTTAGCAGCGCTGGAAGGCCTTGCGATAAGTTTACATGGTGACAGCGGGTAATCGAAGAAGCGTGTGCCAGCATATCGAGCGGCGCCCAACTTTCTGCAATGGAGCACACCGCCGAGAGCGAAGTTGTGAGGGCCGCAGCGCCCAAGTCCAAAGGTAAGCGAATTCGTGGACATCCGTCATTGCTAAGGTTTGTAGGTGTAAGCGCGTGTGCAGTACGAGAAAGCGCACTGCACGCGCAATTTATCACAAACACATAAAAAAACAAAACACTGGCAACATTAAAGGGGCCCTGCAAGGACTTTTTACTGTTTTTTAATTTGCACCGAACCTGAGCGCACTGAACGTAGTATCTTAGTGAAACTTTTCTTTTCGCGAAATTTGCTTTATTTTAAAAGTTATAGGCAATTTAGAATTACAAAAACAAGCAAAAAATAACCTCCTTCATGACGTCGTAGGTCCTGGCTTGAGTGGCCGTGAACTAGAGGAGGAATAGTGAGCTCATCGAGCGCTCACGGCCACCGCACTCCGTGTCGACGGCGCCAGAGGGCGCCACTGAAGCATTTTCTGGATAGGCTGTATGCAGCGGGCAGCCAAAGCGGCTTTCATTGCGTTTGCTGCGCGATTAAACAGTAATTCGGCATGACACTTCATTGGCCACAAACGACTGCAAACACGGGGTAAAGATCAGATCAGAATGGGAGCCACTTCGCGCTGCCATACCGCGAAACGGCCGAACCGCAAGACAAAGCCTCTCGCCGAAGGCCCTCGGAACGCTCGGAGCCGGTCGGATCCTTCTGTCCAGACGACTGCAGCGCCACCGCGTACATCCGGGATTTTTCCGTGTCAGCGCCTTATCCCACTACTCCTTTCTAGTATGCGCCGCCTTTTCCACCGCTTGGCGGCGGGTATGTTGACCGGTCATTCCTTGTTTCCGTACTTAATAGACTGCATTTCTTTCTTTTTTTCATCTATAATAGTGGACAAAAACTACTTTCATAAATAATTGAAACGGTTCGCGCCACTTATATTTTGTATTTCGACCAAAAAGAAGTTTTTAGTGGCTCTGACCAGTAGTAAGCCCAGGACCAAAGACGTCACATTTTGCGCGCTTTCGGTACCGCGGGTCGCCCTCGTCGGTGGGGGAGGTTTCCGTGTCGTCCGGTTAAAATATGGCGCACTTATATTTAGTTACTCTTTCCGTGCCTGCTGGCTTGACCGAACCCCAAGAGACGTGGAAACCGCATAAAAGGTAGACGCTTAAATATGATTGCAGGGCCCCTTTAAGTTGAGAGAGGTTACTGTGATTAAAGTGCGACGGAGTCGGCGTTTCTTTTTTTCTTTTTAAATATTAACTTAAAGGCCGACCAACAAGCAGAAAGAAGGGAACTCTCCCTCAATTCCTCCGTTCCATTTGAGAAAGAGGGAGACCCTCCTCCTCTCTACCGGGAGTAGTTCAGAGATCCGCTCCTGTGTGGAGAGGAGGGGAAAAGGGGGCAAGTGGGAATGGAAAGAAGGAAACTGGGGACCGGTTTTTTCCCCGGTAGAAGACGATTCTGTATGTCGGACTTTGAATAGAATCTTTGGGACTTTATTAAACATCGTACTGGAGCAGATATTAAATGATGAATGAATAATACATTAAAAAAAAAAAGCTCGCTCAAGGTGTTTTTTTAAAAATCGTTCGTTCGTGTCATGTGGATGATGGATGCGAGTGAAAATGCATCCTTTGACACCACTGAGATTTCGTGCAGGCACCACTAGGGATGCCGCGAACTTTTTTCGAATCGAAGTTCGATGATCGAATCAAGCGTTCGAAGGATTTCGAATTTTCAAACTTTTCATATCGCGAAATTTGACGGAAGTCGAATTTTCGAAATTGTTAAACTGAGAAGTTCGACGTTTTTCGAAATTTCGAATTTACTACACTGCAAAATTCGATGCTTGTCGAACTTTCGAACTTGATAGACTAAAAATTTCTATGATTTTCGAACTTTTGAATTTTTTGCACTAAAACGTTCGAAGCTTTTCGAACTTTCGAACTTACTACACTGCAAAATTCGATGCTTGTCGAACTTTCGAACTTAATAGACTAAAAATTAATTTCTATGATTTTCGAACTTTCGAATTTCTTGCACTAAAAAGTTCGAAGCTTTTCGAACTTTCGAACTTCCTACGCTAAGAAATTTGAGAACTTTCAAACTTATTTATCTGAAGAATTCGAAAATTATCGAACTTTCGATTTCTGAGAAGTCAAAAGTTAGACGAACTTCGAATTTTTAGGGTAAAAGTTTGAAGTTCGTCGAACTTTGAAAGACCGGCGGCCGGTTTCATTTGGATTTAAGCAGTGAGGTACATTCGTCATTTTTTTTCCGCATTTTTACATGTGGTGTCGCATTCTTTGCGAAAGACAATGTCGTTTATTTCAATCATCTGGCATGCTTGGTTTTAAAGAAATAGATTCCCGAAGGAGCGAGGAAGAACGACGGTTTTTTGACAATTGTCGTTTGTGCCATATTTGAAGCGCGCTATAGCCGAAGATATTTATGGTAGAGATGTTAAACTTTTTAAGAATGATCAATGTATAACCTAGATAAGTGTCGTCTTAAGATATGATTATTGTTGTTCAAGACGAGTTTAGAAGAAATATCCAAATATGCATCTACGGGCAATTATGCCCTAATCTTGGTAATTTTTTTCGTCAAAATTGTTTGAGGTATGACATTTAAATTAACATCACAGACAGTACATATCATTACTATCTGCAGAATACAAATTAATATATATATTGTTCTTTTCACGTTGAAGAATAAATTAACTCGGGGAAAAAATTTTCTAATATTGTTCAAATTCGGCACATCATTAAAAAAAAACAAAAAAAACATTTATTTTTTTTTTCACTTTTTTGGGACATGTTTTTTTTAGCCGGTACACATGTTGGTAGGAGCAATTTGTTTCGTAGTTCTGGACCTCTGAATTTGCAAGAATACCACACTTCCGGCGGTTTCTTGATAGTTTTTCTTTTCTCCAGCTTTTTATTTTTTGCATTTATTGTTATCTTTATTTATTTATTATGTTTTACCAATGGCACAGTTTTTTAGGTTGAAAAGACAGCTTTGAACTTCCGAACCACTAAGCATGTGACGAGTAGTGCCTTCTGACAACAAGTTTCTAACAATGACCATCTGCACCAGGGGTCTCAAACTCATTTGAGTGTGGGGGCCAGATAGCCCACACTGGAAAGGCCGAGGGCCAACGTTAGAGGGGGGGGGGGGGGTTAATATTTAAAAGAGAAGAACCTCGTGCTCTATGCTTTTTGTGAACTCAGTTTGCCAGTGACATCTTTAGATTTGATTTTATACTTTGGGCCCTGACCTTATGTGATACCAAGAATTAGAATGACACCGCCCCGTAGTGGTGCAAAACTATCGATAGTAGTATCGATAGTCGCCAAAAATCTGACTATTGATAGTAAGAAAAACTATCGATAGTACTATCGATAGTCGACGATTGTAAACCAATCGATAGTACTGTCGACGGTTTACTATCGATAGTTTTGCGACACTAGTAGTTTGCGTCGCTCCCTCTTCTCTGTTTCTCGCTTTATTTTCTCAAATGGGATACCCAACTAGCCCAAGCAGTTACCATCCCAACTTTGGTTCAGCTTTCAGTGATGACGAAGATGGGAGTTTGGGCGAAGAGACGAGGAAAGGATCCGAGCTTCGGTGCGGCAACTGTGTTCGCTCTAGTAATGCAAAACTATCGACATCACTATCGATAGTATCGAAAGTCGCCAGAAATATGACTACTGGCTCTAAAACTATCGATAGTCGACTATCGAAACACTATCTATAGTACTATCGATAGTCGACTATCGAAAAACTATCGATAGTCGACTATCGAAAAACTATCGATAGTACTACCGATAGTCAGCTATCGAAAAACTATTGATAATACTATCTTATTTATTTATTCATATTACCCCTAAAGGCCCTCGTGAGAGGGTATTACATGGGGGGGTACATAAATCGTTCCAATAGGAACTAGTGCTCAGTGAACAACATATGAGAATACATATGTTGTTCACTGTGCAGACTCAAACTCAACTCAGTTGAGTTGAGTTTGAGACGTTATTCCTGAGCTGAGTTTTCAGCTGAGTTGAGTTTGAGACGTTGTCCTGAGCTGAGTTTGAGATGTTGTCCTGTCCCCTTTTTTCTGTCTTCTTACACTTTTTCTTTCAAATTTCATCCCTCGTCTCAGGATTTTGCATCATGTACAAACTAAACTTACTATATGCCAGTGTCACTCGGGCGGCGTTTGAGCGGATTACTACCAGCGTGCAAGGGGGTGGGGAGGCAGTTTGCCAGATCGCTTCAAGGTTTTTCTGAGCCCCAAGTGCCACCTGCCTGCCCCTGGCCGTTTCGAACTGGATGAGTATCGTTAAACAGTGCGTTTGTATGATCATTACTGCACGATGCACGTTAAAGACCCCCCCCCCCCCCCCCCCGGGCTGGCGGCCACAATTACTGATCTGCACACTTCACTCTGCACTGGCAAATAATCCAGGACACTCGTCGTCTCATTTAATTGTCTGACCAACTTTGCGCAATCTGAATATCACACCCGAACATTTCTAAACCTGATTTCGTGAAAACCAGTGAGGCGTGAAATCGTTATTTGAAACTGAAACTGTGGCGGAATATGAAAACCGGACTTGAACTTTGTGCACTTGGACTTTAAAGAAATTCTAAACCTAAGTTTCTTTTTCGAATTTAGCGCTAAAAGAGAATCGAAACCTTCAAACTTTTCTAACTTTATGTAGAAAGAAATTCAAAATCTTCGAATTTCTCAACCTTCATGTCTATAAGAATTCGAAACGTTCGAACTTTTCGAATTTCAGGTCCAATGAAATTCGAAACATTCGAATCTCTCGAATTTCAAGTTAGGAAATTTCAAAATCTTTGAATTTCTCGAACCTCAAATAAAAAAATATTCAAAATAATTGAACCCCAACTTTTAGAAACCATGAAAGCTTCGAACTTTTCGAATTCGAAACTGCATGATTTTGGAAAGTTGTGAATTTTTCAAATTCGAATCTCCGTATGGTCAAAAATATCGAAACCTTTCGAATTCGAACATCAGTTCGGTTCGAAAATATCGAAATCTTTCGAAATCGAACCTAGGGTGGTTCGCGGCATCCCTAGGCACCACCAAGATTTTGTGCAAAAGCTGATTGACGTGACGACAGTGTATCTATAATAAAAGTTTAATCGTACAGAAAAGCAACAACAATTTTCATTGTACCAATTACAATTGCGTGTTAAGTATACATTGGATGCAATTTGAAAGACGAAAATATGTTACCGTATTTCGAATTGTAATTTTCGAATGATGGGCTCATGGGCACACATGTGCCCTAGCTCCAGGGTATCGAACCGAACCCAAACCCGAACCGAAAACCGGATCAAAACCATTATTTTTGACTGAACCGGAAGAAAACCGAAACCGAAATCAAATGCTTCATATTGAACCCGAACCGGAACGAAACCATAATCTGATGTGGCGGTTATCGGTTCAACGAAAATGGTGAAGGGCCAGTTGTGTCAGTAATTGGTCAAAATGAAAAAAAGCTGCGGGCGTATATTTTTCTTGTGTTCCCAAGACTAATCCTACATACTGCAAGATATTTTAATATTTTGTTTTAGAGCGCAGCTCTTAGAAGCCCGTTTCCAGCTTGAGCGGCAACGCTGTCGGCGTAACCGCGCGGTGCATTATGGGTAGATTGCCCGCAAAATCTAGCGGAAAAATTTCCCCGCTATATCTAGCGGAAAAATTTCCCCACTAAATCTAGCGGAAAAATTTCCCCGCTAAATCTAGCGGAAAAACTTCCCCGCTAGATCTAGCGGAAAAATTTCCCCACTAAATCTAGTGGAAAAATTTCCCCGCTAAATCTAGCAGAAAAATTTCCCCGCTAAATCTAGCGGAAAAATTTCCCCGCTAAATCTAGCGGAAAGATTTACCCGCTAAATCTAGCGGAAAAATTTCCCCACTAAATCTAGCGGAAAAATTTCCCCACTAAATCTAGTGGAAAAATTTCCCCGCTAAATCTAGCGAAAAAATTTCCCCGCTAAATCTAGCGGAAAAATTTCCCCGCTTAATCTAGCGAAAAGATTTCCCCGGTAAATCTAGCAGATAAATTTCCCCGCTAAATCTAGCGGAAAAAGTTCTCTGGGGGTCACGTGACCCCCCCCAGGTCACGTGGGGGTGACGTGACGTTGGGGAGTCACGTGACCCCCCCCCCCCCCCCAAGAACAGGTGACCCTCATTAACCTTTCCTCCTCCTCCTTAAGAGCTGCGCTCTAATTTGGCGTTACAGGGAGTTGTAAACGGCTTTCACTTTTTTTATTGCACACGTAATAAAAAAAACATCATCGTCTGTGGAGCTTCAACTTTCCTTTGTTTCTTGGATTGACCCTGGCGGCGCGGTAGCGGCGGCTGCGATTTCAAAGCACCGCTTGGCCGCTTGGCTACGAAATGTCCAAGTGTCGGAGCGGATTGCGCCACTCTAGGCACGGAGGCCTACGCATCCGCGAATGTTTCACCTCAAGATAGACCGTAGTTGCAGTCAATGAGCCATTTAGTCAATCGAGCACCGAAAGCGCACCACTTGACCTTCCGCTTGAGTTCAGCGACAGCCTGGAGGAAGGGGGGGACAAGGACCGCGCTGCATCGGTAGTATTGTTCGTAGGGTCGCCTGTGGTCCATTTCAATGAAAAACAATCCCTTCTTCAACGTGCTCAAAACGTTTCCTTACAAACAAACAAACAAAAAAACATGGGCTGCTGGAGGCAACGTCACTCGGCGATGATTCGCCGACGCACCGCGTCCTGGAAGGAGGTCAGGGGGAGGGTAGTTGGGGGGGAGGGGAGAAGAAAATGTGTGTTTATTTATTTTGTAGGTTTGTCGGGCTAGCAAGGGCCAGCATGTCGTCTGTTCAACCATTTTCCCATTTTTGCTTGAACTCCTCTTACTGAGCATTCGAGAAACGTCGTTCGCTGTGGTGGCATTACTGGAACTTTGTTCGGTGGCTGACATGTACAAATGACCTGGTCTGAGTACCTCAAACCGGGTCATTTGCATCATAGAGCGTTGTTTGCGATAAAAAGTCAAAGTGACTAGACAAAGCACCGCCACGAAATCTTTAGAATAGCGTTTTTCCGCCGGAACCCGAAGCGCTGTCAAGATGAAGTCGAATTTCATTATATGTGCGTGTTCACGTGCCCGGTCACTGACACATCAACCAGTCTGGTCGATGTATACATGACCGCAGCTGAACGGGATTCGATGTACCCCAACTGCGCACTCGACGTACCTGTCTCTGTGTTTTACGGCACATTTGTTTCCTCTCGTTTCCCTCTCAGCCACTCTGGTCCATAGCTGTGACATCTTCCTGGGTGCCGAAAACAAGTAGCATGTATACGAAAAAACACGTGTGCAGAACAAAACAAACCAAAACATATGGAAGGCAAGCAATCTAGCTGGAGACCGTTTTACTGTTTACAAAATCACAGCCCAGCACGTGCGTGTTTGTCGCTTCGGAAAGCGAGCAAAGCACGCGCTATGTGCCCGAACACTAAAGATGGCACTGGCCAGATGCTCTTTTTTTTTGGAAGGTCTATAGGCCCATTTCGAAAATACGCCCTCTTCTGGCAGAGTTTGAAATACTGCACAGTTGCGTGTGCAAAAGACACCTTAAAAATGGTAAGCCGATCGCTATACAAGTAATAACCTTGCCATATTAATGGTGCCCTTTGCGCACGTCACTGTGCAGAGTTTTCATATCTGCTTGAAGAGAAAGTAGTATCGGGATGGGCCTATTGCAAGTAGACTGCAGGAAGTGCTCGGTCAATATTCAAAGGTCGAGTTAGGAACCGGTTCGCGCTTATTAAAACCGGTAACCGGAGTGATATTATGTGCGCTACCCTAAACCGTAACCGAATCAGAACCAAATGCAGTATGCTACTGAACCCGAACCCGAACCGAACCGAACTGATCGGTTCGATACCCTGCCTAGCTCTATAGCAAATTTTCCATCTTTCCACATTGCAGCATGCCTTCCAATGCGGTATGTGATGTGCTTCATGATCAGCCTAGGGATGTGCCTCGTCTACTCGATGAGGGTGAATCTTAGCGTCACCATCATTGCAATGGTGAACACCACTGCCACAGACGCAAACTCAACCCACATGGTCAACATGGCGTGCCCAGCCCCCAGTAACCAGACCTCTCCAGATGACTCTAAAAAGGTGATGCTGTCCGCTATGGTCTACAAAATTCTCAGAAAATATACCTATAGGTGTGCAACAGTTAAAATACATGTTATGAAAGCGTTTCCCCGAAAAAACATTGACAGTGTTTTCCTCGCCGCAAAAGTAAACTATCCACCGCCGAATGCTCAGGATCACCACTTAAATGTAGCTCTAGTGGTCCGGACTAGATGCCAAAGTTTCAGAACTAACCGGTATCGCATTCAAAGGTTGGAAGTGGTTTCATGAAAGCTTCAATGGGAAAATAGAGCCCGCTCCCAGTAGCTGATGCCATGTACCTCCTAAATCCCTGGGCCTCATTGGCCGCCATTTCGCAATGAAAATTTCCGAAAATTACTTGTAAATTTTTATTCGGATAACGGCAAGACTGGGTGTTCACTAGTGCATACTGTAGTTTGTTTTTGCAATAAAAAAAAAAAAAGAAAACAAAATATTTTTGCGAGATTAGGTAATGCCCAAATTAGTTTGTCTGTCGCAGTCAGAGACTCAAACCGTAATCGAAACTGAAAACTTTAGGAGCGAAATTTTTTCAGTAACCGTAACCGTAACGAAATTGTTATTTGAAATTTATGAAAACTGTAACCGTAACCGTGACCGTAAATTATTTACCGGTAACCGATATTAACCAAAAAATAAAAATATTTGTTTTTGTCAAGAATAACCCCGAGGAGCGATCTTGAAATGTCGTGGCCATTTGACAGAGTCACCGTCAACGAGTGGTGCATCTGGTAATACATTTCCGTTCAATCTGGATTTCGGATTAACAATACTTAGTTGGAATCAGTGGTCGAGCCTATAATTAAAAGTCTCCTACACACCCTTACAATCGCTACATGTATTCAGTATGTTTCGCTTTGAGGGTATAAACTAGTAAGTTAGAATACTGAGATGTCCAATCAACTAGGTTCTTTCAAAACCGCCGATGTTCCTTACCTGCAAGTAGGGATGTCGCGAACTGGTTGAGGTTCGAGTTGCACCAGGTTCGCCGTGTTGAAACTTTTATGGAAAAGTTTGAGAAAGTTAGATTAGTGTTTGACTGTTATGCGCATGCGCGACGGGCTGGCTCAGTTGGCTTTGGATTGGATAGTGATGATCAGGTCAAACATTCTATTTTTAGCAATGCGCGTTACTAGAACAACTCAGTTGGGAAACTGCCATAGAGCTTGCTTTGAAAAAGTGGTTCTGATCCGTACCCGTGAACCAAACTAAGGGTGATCGCAACGCTGCCATTCCTCCCGCGGCGGCCACTCCAGGAACTGCACGGTTGCACGTATTGGTTTAGATTGAGTCGCGCAAGGACCGGTGACGCCATCTCGCAATGCCATTTCGCAGTAGCTATGTATATGAGCTTCCATATGTTTTACTCGTTGCTAAAGGGCGGCATGTTATCGTAATTAGTTCGGTCTCGATGGACGCGAGCGACCCGGGTGAGTTTCCCAACTGAGTGTCTTAGAAGCGTTCACTGTTAGTAAGTGCAGCACAGTTTGGTTGTTTATGATATAGCAAGAAAGAGTTATGTTATTTACATTATTAGAATTATGTTCTGTTGATTGTAACTAGTTATAAAAAAAGGCTCGAGGTACACCTAAGCATTTCTTACGAGTTGTGAATGTGAAAGCATGCAAGCCGCCAGTCCGCTCCCTTGTTTCGTCTGGTGCATAGTTTTCGTCGCCGGTCAGCGAGCGCACTCTCTAGTGCACGCTGACCTTGAACTCTCCGTGTCAACGGCGCGCCGACAGTCACGCAGTGCCATGGGGTGGGCGGTCGTTGAAACTGATGTGCGCAGCGGCCTCATCGACGCGCGCCAGTCAATGGGATTGAAGCCGAAAATCCACCAGCTTTACTTCGCTCCTTTGAGATCGGGGAAACTAGGTGCCGTTGCCTTGCCTTTTCACATGGTTTCATAGCTGGGAGCTGGCTTCTCTTGGAGAAAAGATTTAAGGTGCCGTTTTCGTGCTTCCAACTGATGACGTCGGCTCGCTCCATGGGTCAGTGTATGCTTTTGCATTAATAAAGCAATCTATTTCGTAAAAACGTTTTCCCCAAACCAAGACTTGCTTGTATCAAGTCTAGCCACATTGTCCACAAAGACCAACCTTGTAGAACCTGGTTAAAAGGTCGAAGTTTCGTCGACCCAGTCGAACCTTGAAGTTCGTCGTAAAAATCCTGCTCGACGGAAGTTTGCAACATCTCCGTAGACGAAGCTTCGCCTCCAATCCCCAGAGAAAAATGGCGCTACTACATAAATGCACAATTTTTCTAGCATCGCAGAATCGGTCAGCGAGAAACGTGCACTTCTATAACCATATGCATTTACTTGGAAATAGCAAACTTGACGTAGATGTAATAGCACACAATAACAAAGATTTGGGAAAAGAACGAAGAACACAGAACATATTTTTACAGCTATCTGTATCATTCGTTCCCCTCTTTAGTCTTCCTCATTTTGCACTATTGCATTTACAGTATGCTTGACTCTCGCCAACTAGTCGAGCTCTCAATTTTATTACTTTATTCCACTTAGCGGTATTTTACTTGAGGAGGGCTATAGTTCTGTTCCATCCTTCATTGTGGGCGAGCCTCTTCTGCATATGTTAGGTTGCAACAAACTGTAGCGACGAGAAGATGTGAAATGTTCTTCCAGCACCCAGTGGGAACTTTCTGAGGGTTGTTTACAAATGCTGCCGAACAACAGAGTAGCGATGTTTATTTTAATTTTTATTATATAAATTGCGATGGATCCCTGAGTAGCAGGGGTGATGTGTATGCTTGGGTATCAAACTATATAATTCAAATAGATGTAGTGAACAAGTTTTAGAGCTAAAAACATCTGCAACTTTTTACCAATTAGAAGTACTAAGACGTTTTTGAGTTCTTTTTAATGTGAATGCCCCGCTGTTGGATATCTGGGGCTTCTCTAAATCGTTTATTATAAAACTGCTGTCTAGCATTTCAATAAAGCAAAATTTTGGAATAACCGAAATAAACCGGTTTTTAGGAACCTGTAATTGATAACCGAAACTGTAAGTGTTAAAACCTTAAAAAACCGAAACGAAACTGATATAAACAGGAAACAATAACTGTAGTCGTGACTGAAAGTTATATTTTTCGGTTTGAGTCCCTGGTCACAACACCATTTGTTGAAGTAAGCATATCTTGGGGCCAGCATAGGAAGTGATTAAATAAGGAAGACAGTTTTCTATATTCTTATTGTAATATTAAAAAGAGAGGCTCGAGCTAATCTCACTTTAAAAGACAGGCAGCGTGGTCCTCGGGGAAATTTGGTATGTGCGCCAGGTCATATAATGCACTAAAGCCCAGCCGAATTGGCTTCTCCACCACGTCTTGAGCATCTTAGAAAGCCCAATTGAACGAGCTCCTCCGCTTCATCAAAGTAAACTGCGCATGAGAAGGCGACTTTCTCCCGTGGTTGTAGTTCTGCATTGCAACCTGCTGCCGACTCTAAGAAGGTTGGTCTGTTTCTCTCCCGCAGACCGGGGAGTTCCTCTGGGACCAGGTGACTCAGAGCTATGTGCTCAACGCCTTCTTCTACGGCTACATCATCACCCAAATCCCAGGTGGTTGGCTCTCTGAGGTTATCAGCCCGGCCTGGATATTAGGTGGAGGCATTGGAATCACCGCCATGCTCACGCTCTTCACCGCGGTGGTGGCGCGTGCGAGCCTGCCTGCCTTCCTGGTGCTTCGGGCACTCGAGGGGATCTCTGAGGTGAGCTTCACACAGTGTGCCTAAATTTGAGGATGTTTAAAACTGCTCGATCGCAGTGACGTGACTTACGGGCCGCATTTGCAATACGAGCTGCGAGGAAGAGGCGAAGGTGTCGATCGCCCACGAGCATCTCCAAGGTTAACTCAGTCACTCTTCCCACCATTCTCCTTGCCACGTGACAGTGCACGCAAGCGCGTGAGCAACCAATTTGCGCAGGAGGTGGCGTCTGCCATTAAATAGCAAATTATGTGTATTGTTTGAGTTACTTCTAGGCTCAATAGCTTCGCTGGGCAGGGACGTGCGGTCTCTCTCTGTTTACTCTTAGGTATGGTGGCTGGAATGCATATTCGACTGGCGTGTTTGGCGTACTGTCCCGTCCGTATGTGCCAAGAAACGGTGCCACGGGAGTCAGAGTGTTAGGGTTGTTGAACGTTGTGATCATGGCAGGTGGTCGTGGAAGTTCCAGCCAAAAAATACGAGCGATTTGAGTGTCGCTGCCTTTGCTACACTTGAGTTATTGGACTGTAGCTGTTATCGCATTGACACAAGGGGCCTTTCCACCTGTTTGCTTAGCGTCGGGCATCAAGGAAGCACGTCTAGATCCTTGTTTATCCGATTTTCCTACTTAGTCCCTAGTCGTAGCCTCTCACTTTTGTGAGAGGCTACGAAACTCGTCCAGCGGGTTGAGTTCATACGCTGCTGGCGTCGTGAGTTACGCGCATGCCGAGACAGAAATTCCCTTCCCACGGAAATGATGTACGGTAACTAGGACTGGGTGGCGATTAAAACTTTGAACCTGATTCATCGCTACCCTTTAATCGATTAATCGGTTGCATTAACCTTCAGGCATAATATCTAAGAAAGTGTCAAAACTGCACAATTCTCTTTTTACTATTTCTTGCTATGTCATTCATGGTTGAATTTGTAGCCTCACTTAAAACATAATGTTGTCCTGCTTACACACACAAAAGAGAAATATATACCATGGGTAAACTATGTAAAATATGAAATATTTTATATTATTCTTCACAACTGATAATCCCCCTGGATTACAATCAAATTGAATGCTAAAGCCTTTTATCCTGGTACACATCAGTGTTACCTTACTGGATTACTTAAATGTGCACCCGAAGTAAGACAAGCATTCTTACTTTCTCTCCAATATTTTGAAATAAAATCTCGACCGACTAACCATTGAAAAATATTTACCACATTTAAAGCATTAATTGATTAACTGATCCACTGCTCAGTTCTATCGATAACGTCTCTTCCCAGGGCGTGACGTACCCGTCCTTGTACGCCCTGGTCGCCCGCTGGTCGCCGGTTCGGGAACGTAGCTTCCTGGTGACTGTGTGCATCTTTGGCTCCTTGCTGGGCACCGTCATCACCTTACCTGTGGCAGCAGTGCTCTGCGAGCACGGTTTTGACGGAGGCTGGCCCTCCGTCTTCTACCTCACTGGTACGTGCGTTCTCCAAGTTGCCGGACCTTCACGCTTGATCTCGCTTTCCCGGCTTTGTCCCCCACTAATTGGACATATTGACTTTGCAGCGTTTGTAAAGGCTGGTTCGCACATTTCCATTTGACCGTTACTGGCTACATTGCAATCGCTTCTAACCGCTTAGCACGAGAGAGCACACCGGTGCAGTCTATTTGGTAGTCCTGCAGCATTTTCGATCTGAGTATATATTCTCTTTTTTTTCTGCATCCGTGGGCTTGGAATAATGGTATCAATGTTGTGATCAACCATTTCACATTGATAGTGCATACATTTTCAGCCTATAGGGTGTTGCAAGTGAACCTTCCGCTGTAAAACGGGTCAGAAAAATTGGCACCTGCGCATAGAAAGCTTAGGCTTTCACCGAACGTGCACTGAGCAAATCAATTTTACCAAATGAAATTAAAAAAAAAAAAAAATTAAAGACATTTACTCTTTCCTATAACACCGAATTAGAGTGCAGCTCTTGAGGAGGAGGGGAAGGTACGGAGTGAAGGCTATGCCTCTCCTCCTCTCCTGCTCGCCTCCTATTTAGGGAAAAATTTCCGCAAAACTTAGCGGGGAATTTTTTTCGCTAAATATAGCGGGGAAATTTTTCCGCTGAATTTAGCGGGGAAAATTTCCCGCTAAATTTAGTGGAAAAATATTTTCGGCTAAATTTAGCGGGAAAATTCTTTCCGTTAATTTTAGCGGGGAAATTTTTTCCGCTAGCGGGGATATTTTTTCTGCTACATTTAACGGGGAAACTTACTCATAATGCACCGCGCAATTATGCCGACGGCGATGCTGCTCAAGCCGGAAACGGGCGCCTAAGAGCTGCGTCTTAAAACTTGCCAAAGTGAAGATTGGGCATGTTTGCACCCGACCAAGTTAGTGACACTATTTATTTGTGGCATCATCTCCCTATGGGCATGGTGAGCAGACAACAGAGTGCGTTGTCTGCTTGATGCGCCTATCGGAAGATGGTGCCACAAGTGTCGTCGCTAACTTGGTTGTCTGTAACACACCCAACCTTGACTGGCAGGATTTTCGCTCTTCCAATCTTTACAGGATGAGAGCTATGCCTTGAAATTTTACACAGTAAAATTGACTTGCTCAGTGCACATTTGGTGAAAGTTAGAACTTTCTATGTGCATGCGCCGATTTTTCCGGCTCATTTTACAGCGGAAGTTTCGTTTGGGACACCCTGTTACGTGTTTTCGGATAAATCCCAAAAATTTTCTAAAACACTTGCCGGTGTATTTTTCCTCAATTCAGATTTATCTGAAAACCTCTAATTTCAAGCTCAGGATGGTAAAATAAAAAGCGAAAACTGATCTGTTTTACGAATCAATTTTGTCATAGCACAGGGTGGGTAATATCGGGCTATTGACAAAAGGGTGTGTACCATTTATGTCGTCAAGGTTCTTTCAAAACAGGTCGTTCTACTTCAGGGTCACGACAAAGGCCACCGTTCTGGTTTCCAGTTTGGAGCATCCTATATGTGCTTCTTTGAGGTGTTTTTATGACAGTAAAAGCTATGACCCTCGAGGTTGCATAGAAGGGAAGGCAGGGCGGCTGAAGCTTCTATGCCCCACCGACTACGTCCAGGTGTTTCGTTATTTCAGAGTACCGACCTTAGTTGAAGCAACACTTCTTTGAAAGATTTGTTGTGGGACAGTTAGGTAGTATTGCTAATGGCATGGGCACCAATGCCAAGCACCAGCTGGAGAAATATAATTTGAAACAGACGAATTCTTACGAATCTTGGGTATGTTCTTGTACAGTTATTATTTATTTTTAATCCTGAAAAATTGGGAACGCAGTAAGATTAAACTGTGAATTTTGGAAAATTGGGAATCTAAAAAACTATATATATATATATAAACTCCGATAAACCCTAAGGTTTCTGGGGGAAAAAAAAACCTCTAAAAAACGCCCTCTGAATTCCAGAAAAAACATAGGCCCCGAAAACACAAAATCCTACTTATAATATACATGGTAATATTTTTAATTCAAAGCAGATGTTAAAAAAAGACATCTTTATTGATACACGAATGCCGTCTTCACTATATGTTTCTTGCGCTCGGTGGGTATTCGAGGTGCGAATAACCGTCACAGTCTGGTGAGAAATTAACTACAATTTTTAATTATATTTTTAATTATTAGTTTCATTGGGCATGTTGCAATTGTAATTTTGAAGACAGCCGCCCTGGAAGGCCGCTAGGCCAACTTACACCATTTAAAAAAAAGCAACGGGTTCAGAGAAATTCGTTGACAATTTCTCTGCCTTTCTATCATCTGATTCCGAAACTGAAAGTTCCAAGCACGCCGGAAGCGCTGACAATGTGACACTTGCAGAAGTAACGGTTTTGAGACGTACAAAGTGTATTGATCTCGTATCTCCCCCGCCTGCAAACAATCTTGAGTAAAGCTCTGAGGGCAGCGATGCATTAAAACCGAGAGTGCTAAAGACTGTCCCAGCAGGCTTGCATATCCCGAGCCACATCCTGACAGCCGCAAACCAGATAAGAAATCATGACGATTTCTATGTCACGAAACTGTCACTTCTACAAGCGTCACATGGTCAGCGCTTCCGGCAGACTTGGAACTTTCAGTCTCGGAATCGGAGGATAGAAAGACAAAGAAATTGTCGACGGATATCTCCAAACCAGTTGCTATTTTCATTTTTTTTAATTGTGTAAGTTGGTCTAGCCCTCGAGGGCAGCTGTCTTCAAAATTACATGGCCCATAAAACCAATAACTAAAAAGTTATTGAACGAAGTTTAGTTAATTACTCACCAGACTGTGATGGTTGTTCGCACCTCGAATGTCCACCAAGCTCAAGAAACGTATAGTGAAGACGGTGTTCGCGTAGCAGTAAAGACGCCTTTTTTAAAAATGTTCAGAATAAAAATATTACTTTGTATAGTCAGTGGCAGGTAAAAAATTGGCCTTCCATGCATGCTTAGAAGGTGTTTTCGTATACAAACTGCTCCTTAAAGGGCAACTCCGCTTCATTTTTGATATTTAGAAAACTATGTAGCCCTCCTTAGTATCATATAGGAAGACCCCGTGTCAAATATTACGATCTAATTCCGTTTATATATTTAATAAACTGGGCCAGCAAACCTTCAAGTGAGCCAAGTCGCCGAAATCTGCCAACTCTAGCGTGCGACGTGAGGAGCAATCGTCAGCGCAGTCAATGCGACGGACTTTGAGTGGCAAACTTTGAGCCACTACGTCAGAGGCATGACTACGTCATTCTCACGTTTTGTTTGTTTTTACTTCTCGGAGCGAAATTGATTGATGATGTCATGAGTTTCTCCTCCCGGTGTTGGCTGACCGGGCGTTCATCTGATCACCGTAACGTGGATGCACTAGTTTGCGCTGCCCTGCGCGCTTATCGGTCTGTTTCTCCGCTCCCCTTCTCCTCTTTCGTCTTCTCCCCTTCCCCCTCTTCCCCGGGCCATCACCGTCCATGCCATGCGAAGCGACCTGCCCGCGTCGCGTGTCCTGTCCCTCCCTCGCTCTCTCCCGATTGTCACAAGACCACGTGGTTCGACGTGACGTGGCCATGACTCTGACGACCCGAGACCAATGTTGCCTGACGAAACCGAAGTTTCGGTTTCGTTATCAGCTGATTTTTAAATTAGGATTACACAAATAATATTCCACATTTCACGAATCCGAAGACGTAGAGTTGTTTAGTAGTGTTTTGTGAGTTTGAATCACGTGTAAGCCTAAATTTCTCGGAATTGAGCGGAGTTGCCCTTTAAGAACCCACATAGATGCTCCGCCTCCAGCATGCCCTTGTTGCCTTCTGCCAGGTTTTGGCTGCGCGGGCGACAAAGTTTTATATTGTCACGAATGACAAATGACGAGGCAGCGAATAACTGAATAAACTGAACGTTTAATGGGGTGAACTTGTGCCCAAAAGAAAATAAAAAGGAGACAGAAGATAATAGCAGAGAGTCGCGAGCGTCGAAGTCGGCGTAACAGCAGAGTCGAACGCTGGGCCGAGACTCACTCCGCTCGCCATGCGGAATCCCTTATGTACCCTTGTGGGTTTCTGGATCATTCGGCGTAGAACTTTCGGAACTCGATCAGACGAGAATGTTCTCGATGTTACGAGAAGGCCAAGTTGAAACAATAAATAAAAGGACAGTCCGCTAACTGAAATCGAACCTACACCTTCCGCGCGACAGTCAAGCGCGGTAACCACTCGGCCACGCACGCGCTGGCTTGCCAACGCGTGTGGCAATATCAGGCTGAAAGCTCGCGTTTTGGTGGGGCGCCCACAAAGCTCTTGACCTGTTGCCAACCGTAGTTATACGCAGATCCAGAGTGCTTTTAGGGCTGTTGGGATTATGTCGAGTGCAAAGCATGTATACCGTAATTACTCGCGTAATCCTCGCACTCGCGTAATCCTCGCACCCCTAATGTGAGCCACCAAAAATTGGATTTTCCTTTACCTCGCATAATCCTCGCACCCCCAAAACTGCAGCGGCAAAAGTCGCCTGCTCGCGAAACCCGCACGATGCAGGCGCCCTCCACCGCCCGCATTTTCCGGCACCGCGCCGCTCCATTTTGCCAGAGTCCTTTAATGCTCGAAGCGCCCTAAGGCGCCCTAGGCAGCCTAGCGCCATTTCTCAGATGCTAGTCACACTGTCGTTGAGCCAATTTCGCGTGCGCGCAACTAGACGGCGTTCGCGCAGCCGACGAGAAATCGGGATGTGAAGACAAGGCAACGACTGATTCGGACTGAGGGCAATATCAGCGACTTAACTAAGACTGTGTTTGCAAATGAATCTTGCTTTGTGTTGAAGCTGTGGTTTTATTGTAAAGGTAAGTCCTGTATTGGTAGTCCTCAAACCTTGTAGGTAGCTGCCGGCGCAAAAACCCCAATTTGCAGCCGCTTTTTTTTTTTTTTTTTTAAGAGCTCAACGTTTTTGCGTAAAATCTTTCCCGCGTAATTCTCGCACCCCCCAACTTTCCATCGATTTTCTGCAAAAAAAGTGAGAGGATTATGCGAGTAAATACGGTAGTTTTAGGCGAGACAGTTATTGTCACTACCTGTCAAGGTTCCTAGAGCAGCATTACAAACGAGGCTTTAGCGACATCCGCCAGGTGCTCTTTGCTAAACATTTAATTTGTTTTAAAATTCCTTTTCGTGTCTCCTTTAACAAGATATTGCCGAGTCCGATGTGATACTGCTCCTTCGAACACGTATAGACAAGAAATAAGCTTGAAATTTTGTTGTAGCATCCCCTTAAGCGCAAGCGTGTGAACCAGCCTTACCAAAGGGGCGATGTATGGTCTATGACTCTTAATACTAACAAATGTGAGTCCATGCGTGTATCTCGCCAGTCACATGAAACTCGGAACTGCTTTCTTAATCAGGCTTAGCTGGACATGGTATCTTCTTGCAAATATTTAGGTGTAGATATAACTTCTAACCTCTCATGGAAAACACATGTTCAGCATATCACCTCTAATGCTAACCGTATGCTAGGCTACCTCAGGCGTAATTTTTCATTAGCACCTGTTTCTCTCAAGCTAAATTTTTATAAAACTCTGGTTAGGCCGAAGTTTGCAGCCTCTGTCTGGGATCCCGGACAAGCCACTCTCATCACCACGTTGAAGCTGTGCAAAATAGATCCGCTCGTTTTATTTTTTTTGATTATCATTATACATCTAGCGTCACTTTCATGAAATGAAGTTCGTCACTCCCGCCCCTCTTCCTGCAATGTATGCTTTCACGCCTCTCTTTATTTCGCAAAGTAAACTTAATTTTTATAACTCTGTGCTTCGCGACAAATTAATCACCCGTCCCTTTTATATTTCTGGTCGTCGTGATTATCAGCACGAAGTTGAGGTACCTATCACTATCACATCTACATTCCATTCTTCTTTCCTTCCTCGCGCATCCCTTGACTGGAACCATCTTTTTGGACCAATTGCATCCATCACTGACAGTGTACTTTTTAGGTCTGCTTCAACCAATCATTTTTCTGTTGAGTGTGAATAACTGTACATTGTTTTAAAGATCCCAACTTTGCTCTCCCCATCTGTAATACCTTCGGGCCCTGAGGGTAAAGCAAATAAATAAATAAGTAAATAAAATAAAATAAATAAAATAAAATAAATAAATAAATAAATAGACAAACAAACAAATAAATAAATAACGGACGAACGGACGGATTCGGGAATGTTGCATTGGTTGTGTCGGCAGGTCTGCTGGGCTTTGTCTGGGTTGTCGTCTGGTTCCTCCTGTCCTCTGCGACCCCTGAGCAGAATCGCCTGATCTCTCTGGAAGAGCGGAAGTACATCGTCGACAGCCGAGACTGCAAGTTTGGAGTGCAGAGGGTGAGGCCTTCTTCTGTTCGTTCCCGCGGTCCGTAGATAACCGGAACGAAGCAAACCCCGTCTTCAGTTATCACCACCACCCCAGGGCCGGTTTGCTGATCGGTGCCGGTATCTCTCCCGGCGTGTAATATATCAGCCAGATGGCTTGCTGGTCACTTGACTGGCTCCGTGGGAAGAAAGCACCTTGCGTTTCAGCCGATTCTTCTCGGCAAATGTAAGCCGTGCTGTTGTTTTCTTTAGTTCTCGATTAACATGACCTTCACCAGAAGTAACTTTATATGCTCCTCCTAGAGTATGCAAATGCGGTTCATTCCATTTATAGTTCAAGCCCCTTCACCCTTTTGCTGCGCGCATATATTATATTATATATATATAATATACCAACTCGCCCAAGCCTCAACTTTAGCAACTTTAATATAATAGAACTTTAATAAAAGAAGCGAGGACAGACTTACCGTAGCCATTGACCTGTAACGATAGATGCCTTTCATTTTCTGTTCCCATGCAGGCAGTCATGTGAGCAGAAAATGCCTCTTGCGACTATTTTGTCTTCCGGTAGAAATACTGGTGTTGATCAGCAAACCAGTGCAGAAGGTCGTGTGAAAATAATTCGTTCCTGATTGGTTGCTGCTGCAGCAATCCGCCATTTTCAGAAACTGCCAGTCCGGAGATCTTGGTGGTGAACGCACTTGCACACCACAAACGCTGGTACGAGCCTCTTATGTGACAGCCTGTCATAGGTGCCCGTGAGTTTGTGCAATGTGAGCGTGTTTTCAAACCTGAAGCTCTAGGAGCATGAGTTCCAAAAATGGTGAATTGGGTCATCGGTGTCTACCCGCATTGATCCCGGCAATTTGTGTTGCAGTGGCCAACAAAGTGTCACCAACCCTGGAACTGCAGTAAAAATTGTCTCATCTGAAGTATGCCCAAGAGGTCTGGAAAAGGATGGGCTTATTTCTGGACATGCCATGTTTACTCGAATGTTTCAAGTAGTTTCATTGCAGAGCGCCAAAAAAGCTGATGATCGCAGTTAATGGAACGAGCCGTACAAATGATGAGGCCCAGAAATTATTTTGACTTCACCAGTGTGACCTGCACTAGGTCTTCCAAGCACGTGACAACGTTTAGTTCTTTTTCACGTCCTCAGATGGCAGTTTAGTGTCTAATTGTCGTCTCTCTATCATCATTTGCTACGCACATTGCACAGATCACAGTGATGTGCTCTCCCCGTGCCCCGCTCATTTAAGGTGTGGCAATTATTCGAGTAGGCAAGGCACCGGGCATCTCAGGATGAACATGGTCCTTGTTAGCTAACCGTGCCCAGAAGATGAAATTAGGACCTGATGGTATGAGGAATAGATCATTTGCTAAATCCACCAAGTGCCCCGGCCCACACACGATGAATCATGAAACTGTGTTCTTTCAGTTCCCCACCGATCGGTAATTTTGACCATTTCGATGCTTACACACTTTTCAGTGTAATCCAGAGTCATCCTGAGTAAGCATCGTGTAGACCCCAAAGACATGTCATATCATTTTAAAAATTTCTCGTCAATGTTGTAGTCAGTTACAGGTTAAGAAAAGTACTCAGGGGGAATGAGGGCTGGAGGAGGAGGAAGCAAACGGAAAGCTGGAGAGGAAAGAAGGAAACTTCCTTTTCCTATCTCCTGTGTTCCGTCTGCTTCCTCCTCCTCAGCCTTCCTTTTCCTTGAAAACTTTTCTTATTCATTGACTGACTATAGCATTCTTATACTGTGCATGCCATCAGCCCTTCAACCTGGCTGAGCTGCAAGAATCTTTTACAATATTATCATTCTCGTACAGCTTCAAAAACGCTGATATTAACTATAAGAAACGGTAAAAATGCTATAAACAGCCCCGCTGACTTTGAGCTAAATTCTGGTTTTGGCTGTGAATACTTGACTTTTTGGCAATTCCCGCTTAAACAACAAACACGAGAATGATAATATTGTAAGAGGTTTCTGCAGCTCGGGCCAGGTTGAAAGGTGGGTTGCATGCAAAGTATCAAAAACGCTGACCTTGACGAGACATTTTAAAAGTGATATTGCTGCACGTGCAGCTGACCAAGTAGGCAGCGCGCTCGTGGCCTAACGGTTATCGCACTTGCCTTCCCCGTAAAAAGCCAAGGTTCGATGCCTGGCCGTGGGTACACATTTTTGTTAACTCTGTAATGTGATGTTCTGGTAAATTCGAGAACCGTGTTGCTGATTTGAGGATAGAATGTTCTACGTGCCGGACCTTCTTCGCCGGTTGTTCCACAAGCCCACGCGTGTACAAAAGTTGCTCCGCGTGGCAAGCCGCAGTCTTGTCCTAGCACTCGATTCTGCTGTTACTCCGCCATCGGCGCCTACGACGCTAGCCTTTTAGAGCTCAGCTCTTAGGCGCCCGTTTCCATCTTGAGCGGCGTCGCCGTCGGCAGAACTGCGCGGTGCATTGTGGGAAACGTCCTATAATGCACTGCGGTGACGTAACGTCGCCTGGCATTTCGGTGCGAGTGACGTCACTGTGCCGAAACGTCGCAAGTGACGAAAAGTGAGTGTGACGTTTCAATGGAAGTCACGTGCCAAAATGTCACCATGACTTCTACCGAAACGCGGCGTCACGTTTTGGCATTGCGCCGAAACATCGCGTGACGATGCGCGTCTTTAGCGTGAAAGGAGGAGGGGAGAAGGAGAGGGTACGGATGAGGAGGACGGGCATATTCTCAACACCTCCTAGAAGACAAGGCCGTGGCGCTCTACTCGTGACGTCGCGAGGGAAGGCCATCGGGGCAACGCGCGTGGATCGATCGTCGTAACGTGCTTTTAGTCACATAAGCGTGTCTTATTAGCTAAATTGAAAGCTGCACATAGCAACGGGTCTCGAAAACATTTCATTACACGGCAAAATATTACACCGCTAAGTGATCGGTATGAAATGGTACGAGGAAGGCGTATAAGAGGAAACATTGATTCACGCAATTATTGCTACAGGAATGCATATTTTACACAGAAATACTTCGACAAGATGGCTAGACACGCAGTGATTGGACATCGGAATACAGGTCACATTGAAAAATCAGGTACCGTAATATCCCGAGTCATCGCCCATCCCCGAGCCATCGCCCACCCCATTTTTTGGGCCAATATCGATTTCCGAAAAAACACCGAGTCATCGCCCACCCCTTCAAATACCCCAGCGCGGACTCTGCGATCCGCGAACACTCATCCTACCCGAATGACGCGGCCGCGGACCTTACAGTTGGAGGACGTCCGTGACAAAGTAAAACGAAGGAGGGAAAGACACTTCTTTTTGTTTACGCATTTCCTCCGTGAGCGACCCCAAAGTGGTCGTGTATCCGTGCGAAAAGAAAACGATGGAGATAACAAAATAAGAGTTTGTTAATGTAACCGCGGAGTGTTAAGTCAAAGTCTGTCTCCGCCGAAGTAAGGACACCGCGAACACGCTCCTTCTCCCCGCCCGTCGCGACCACGGTTGTGCAATATTTTAGGCAAAGCCATCGCGTAAATAAAGCTTTGCTGGAACGCCCTACACAGACGTTTGCAGAGCGTCCCAACCGTGCATTGATAGCCCGCCGTGCACGGACGCACGTATGTACGCACCAAACAAGAAAGTTGCGCAAGAGCTTGCGATTGACAAGGCGCCCGACTTGGCCCGACGCCAAAGTATTTGCCAACGCGACCGCCGGCTTTCCCGCTTTCCCAGGATTGCTCTTGGTCGCTTCTTTGGTCCGCTCGTTGCGCCTGGTCGGTTTTTCTATTTTCTTGTAGACTTTTCTTTCTTTTTTTTTTACTAACTAGGAGAACATAGTGGTGACATTCTTTCACGGAACAAACGTTCGCGCTATATGCAGGTCGGCGGTGTTTCTAGCGCGTATGCAAGCAACGGACTTCGCTATAGTAAAATATTCTTTCGTGAGCATTTCTTTTTATAAAACAATGAAACTAAATCGAGTTTTGAGTTTGATATATCTCTTGTGCATCAGCGCTAGATACTCAGTGAAAAATAGGCGGTTTTTTCCGCTTTTTTTCAAGTGTTTGTGCTCACCCACCGAGACATGGCCCACCCCACTTTTTTAACGAATTTCAGGCGGTAGGGTGGTGGGCGATGACTCGGGATATTACGGTAGACATAGTCAACGCAGACACGGCTAGAGGAATGTCACTTGCGATCATGTAAGCGATGTTATCGCGTGCAGTCACTGAATTCTTGCATCATACCCCGGCCACATGGCAAAAGTAATGTAATTTCGATCAAATGAAAATATGGGCCGACAAATCAGCTTGCGACGCTCATATAATCACTCAAAACAGCGAGCTGATTAAATCCCGTATTATTTAATCAAAATATTAACTTTTCTGTGTGGCAGGGGTACTAAACTTACTATTTACAGTCAACTAATTTAATTCTCCCTATGGACTCGAGGTGCCTCAGAACAAAATATAACCTATTCTGTATACAATAATACTATTACTTTAATGCAGTTAAGATTTTAGTATAAACGTGGTAAAGGCAACAAAATAACTTTAGTATAAATAAACACATAAGCACAAACAACGCACTTTCAATAATCACTCAAACTTGTTATTTACCTTCCAGTAAAAACTAGAATATTACCACGCATAATTATAAATGTCGACGCAATAGCAAACGGATAATGACGAAGAACAAAACTCCATTCTATCACAATATTTAAAAAAAAAATTGACTGCAGCACTTTACTTGCGTCTTACATGACCAAGAAAGCCCGTAAATAAGTTGTTCCTCACCTGTCGATCGTATCCATACGTCCCACACGATCCATCACGAAAAACTTTTAACACGAACTTCAAGAAGTCTCTCTCTGTCGAGAGGTCATCAGCCAGTGTCATCGTTGACTATTTGCCACGCACGTCAGTCAAACCGTAGCAGGACTTGTTTTGCGAATCCACGTAAATGCCGTAGTATCAAGCGAACACACACACAAAAAAAATCTACCCAAAACTGTGGCGACGACAAAAAAAAAAAAAGATGGGTAGGACAAAACCACACACACACACACACACACACACGAGAGCAGCACCAGCAGTGTGGGACGAGAGGCTTAACATTGTCGACCCACCTCTTCCTCGTGTGCGCTCCCCTCCGAGCGGCGATGAATGGATTTTTTTTCGGTTCCTTTCCCTTCTGAAATGTCTCAACATACCTTTGCATGCAGTCAGCAGCTCACATGCAACATAAATTTACCAGAATCAGAGCCCGTACGAGGGAAGATGTCGTATCGGAAATTCGGAGCCGGTTCATTCGAAAAGTGTGGCAAGCTGCGGGACTGCGCTTAGTCCCGCGGTTACGGGGATGATCAAAAATATAAATTTGGTACTTTCAACCTTGGTAACGTATTGTATATTACGTTTATATTATACATATAATAAACTGTACAAGACTGCGCTTTTAAAACGTGTATTAATGTCGGATAAAGGCGCACGAACATTAATGCGCCGATACGCGTCGACAGCGGCATTTTCTCGCGTAGTTGCGCCATGGCCTTCCTTCCTCCACCATTGTGACGTGCCCACTCTGAGCGCTACGGCCTTCTCTTCTAGGAGGTGTTGATATTCTCCCCTCAGTACCCTCCCCTCCTCCTTCTCAAGAGTTGCTCTCTAAATCGGCGATACGGGAAGTTGTAAACGTCTCATCTTTTTTTCGATTTTCTTTTGAACTCAAGTTCACTTTATTAAACGTTTAGTTTGCTTCAGTTGTGGTCGCCTCATCAATTTTCATTCGTGACATTTCGATGGAGGTGCTGGGTACCCTGAGCATCGTGGCAATGGGGAGCGGGCTCCATGGTGGAGAGATGGCGCTGAAGAGGGCGAGTGTTGGAGGTACTCCTCGATGTCGCGAAGGCATTCCTTACCTGAGGCGTGGGTCGTTCAGGTGGAACCCACGCAGCCCCAGTTGTTGGTAGGGGCATCGACGGTAAATGTGGTCGGCTTCACCACAGTGATATCAGATGGGTTGTCGTCCGCTGTTCTCCACACTTCGGTTGTCCCTGGCGCCGGTTGGTCTCGGCGGTCATACTGACGTCATTCGTCGTTATGAAGGGGGGTACGCCTGCGTTGGTGAGTCTCGTCGTGGCGCCACCGGGTAATGTTGAGCAGCTGGCGGCAATCGTCGGGCCACTGCAGCGTAGGACAGTGTCGGCTCATGAGCTGCGGCCACGGTGACAGGGGCATTTAGCAGAAACGCTCGCTGAACCTCGTCCCGAACAACCTCGGCAATGGAGATTGAAGCCTGGCGCTCAGCAGTCAACAGAAGTTTGTTAAGCTCCTCCTGAACAATGTCGCGAATAAGCTCACAAATGCCCGGGACGCCTTGGGCAAGGTCGCAAGGGGACTGCTGAACCACGCTGACGCCGGGTAGCCTCTGGTAGTGACTGACTCGGGCTTGCAGAGCACAGTTGATGTACGTGGCTTTCGTGATGAAACCCTCGATGGTCGTGGGCGGGTTCCGCACAGGGCCTTCAAATATAGTTTTGTTCACCCCTCGCATTAGAGCCTTCAGCTTCTTTGCTTCAGGGGTGTCAGGATCCGCACAGCTGCTCAGTCAAAGAACATCTTTGACAAAGCTAATGACGCTCTCGTTAGGTCCTTGAACCCTCGCTTGAAGAAGGTCTTCGGTGCATTCTCTTCGGTGTTGGTTGGTGAATGTTCTTCGTAACTCAGCCCTGAGTTGCTCCCAGGAGGTGATGGATGCTTCATGCTTCTTGAACCAGTTCTGCGCGGTTGCTTCCAAGGCGAAGTAAACATTCTGAAGACACTGTTCCGTGTCCACGCGTTATGGCGGGCCACTCGTTTGTACTGTTGGACCCAGTCGTCGATGTCTTCGTGGCTTTCGCCATGGAAGGGAGCCGGTGTCTGAGGAGCGACGGGCAGGTAGATAACGGAAGGGGCGGCCGGGTTCTGCTGGGACATCGTTGTCGTCTTGGTCTTCGAGTTCTTGGGTAAAATTCTAAACTTGGGGCTGTTCTGGGATGTGGTGGCTGGCACGTGTTTTGGGCTCGTTGACAGGGGTCAGCTTCCTGGGACTTCAATCTGCCAGTAACCACTCTTCAAGTCTATTGACGAAAAATATTGGGAGTGGCATCATTCTAACGTATCGTCGATGCGGGGTAGCGGATAGACGTCCTTCTTGGTCACAGCGTTCAGTCGATGATAGTCCACACAGAACCTCAAGGTTCCGTCTTTCTTTACAAGGACTGGAGACACCTACGGACTTCTTGAGGGTTGATTGATGTCGTCGTCGAGCATTTCCTGGACTTGATTTTGAATCACCTTCCTTTTCTTTAAGGAGACTCGATACGGCGACTGGTGGACAAAGAACTCATTGTCGTCGGTAACAATGCGACATTTCGCCATTGGTGTTTGGTGAACTTTCGGCGACGTGGCAAAACAGTCACTGTATTAAGCAAGGAGATTAACCAGTTGCCGGCCCAGTTGCCGTCGCTTAGGAGCTGGAAGCTTGGGGTCGATGTCGAGTTGTGGCGGCGACGTGCTCTTCTGCTAGGACGACAAGGTTTCCTCAGCGATTGCGTTGACCACGGCTGGTGCCTCAAGCTCCTTGACGTGGCCCACGGTGGTACCCTTCGTTACGTGCTGCTTCTCCTCTTGAAAGTTTGTCACAAGAACAGTTGTACGTTTTTCTTGGAGATCCGTAACGCCTCGTGCGATGCCAATTCCTTTTTCAAGGAGCAGTTTGATGCTGCCTTCCAGAAGAGCTTCACCATGCATAGCTGTTGGTTATTCCTTCCACCCTTCGAGAACAAACCTTGCAAGGATGCCATGACGACCCAACGGCTGGACACCTTGGCTACAGCAGGACGCTCGCCAGGATTCAAGAAGAGTACCACTGGCCACGGCTAGCGAAGACCGTATACCTCTACACTCAATCATGCCATGAGTGTCATTTATGCAAGAAACCGCTAACGAAGCCGTCAGGACTTCTGCATCCGATTGCTCCCCCATCCACGCTATTCCAGCAGATCGGAATGTATTTACTTGGCCCTCTCCCGCTGTCAATGTTGGGAAACCACTGGATAATCGTCACCACAGATTATCTCGTACAGTACGCCGAGACGAAAGCTTTTCCATCAGGTACGGCTGTTGAAGTCACCAAGTTTTTCATCGAGTCCATTGTCCTCCGGCACGGCGCCCCCGAAGTCCTCATTACAGACCGTAGATATCATCGTTCATGGACCAGCTGACGCAAGAGATACTTCGTCTCAGTGGCACCGGCCACCGTCGAACCACTGTGCACCATCCGCAGGCAAATGGACTAACAGAACATCTAAATAAAACTATCGCCGACATAATCTCTATGTATGTCGATGTAGAGCACAAGACTTGGAACGAGGTGTTACCCTACGTCACGTTGTTTACAATACGGCAGTGCAAGAGACCACCAGAGTAATCCCATTTCAGCTGGTGCATGGCAGAAAAGTAACAACCATACTCTACATGATGTTACCCCACGAAGCAGCCGACGATGGCAGCCCCGACGGCCAGGTGGTTGCTCAACAAGCCGAAAAAGTTCGCCAGCTCGCCCGACTCCGAATTTAAGATAAACAATGGGTCGACGTTACCCTGTACTACCTTCGTCGCCGGAACGTCTACTTTCAACCCAGAGACCGGGTTTGGGTGTGGACACCAATACAACGCTGCGGTCTCAGCGAAAAGCTTCTGAAACGCTATTTCAAACCCTACAAGATCATCCGACACCTCGGTGATCTGAACTACGAGGTTCTTCCTGACAGAACGCGCCCATCTGCAAGACACCAGCCACTACCCGAGGTGGTACACGTCGTCCGACTCAAACCGTATTACGAACGATAGAACTTCGGGCTCTCGTCAAAGAGTGAACTGCTAACTGTAGCTCGCGATTCTACTGTCCTTTTGTTGTGGATTTGTGTTTTTGTTTTGTGCTGCATCGTAACGATGTGCTTTTTAAAGGGGGAATAATGCTGCGCGCGCAGCTGACCAAGTAGGCAGCGCGCTCGTGGCTTAACGGTTATCGCACTTGCCTTTCTCGCAAAAAGCCAAGGTTCGATTCCTGGCCGCGGGTACACATTTTTGATGACTCTGTAATGTGATGTTTTGGTAAATTCGAGAACTGTGTTGCTGATTCGAGGATAGAATGTTCTCCGCACTGAACCTTCTACGCCGATTGTTCCAGAAGCCCACGTGTGTACAAAAAGGCCTCCTCCACATGGCAAGCCGCAGTCAGTCTCGCCCTAGCGCTCGATCCTGCTGTTGAGCTGCCATCGGCGCCTACGACGCTAGTCTTTCTCTATTTTCTTCATTTTAAGTTTTAATAGTCAAGTTTATGTTTTTTATTCGTGATATTTTTGGTGGAAGTGCGGGGTGCAGGGACTTGGTTTTTGGACTTACGTTAAAACTTATTCAGGATGACCATGGATTACACTCAAACGTGTGTAAGCATTGAATTGGAGGAAATTACCGATCACTAGGGAACTAAAGGAACACCATTCCCATGATTCCTCGAGTGTAGGCCGGGGCACTTGGCGATTTAGCAAGTGGTTTATTGTCCGCTAAAGTACTGGCGCTTTCGAGAGACGTGTGCCTTAAAGGGATGCTGAACCGAAATTTGGAGCTCACAAAACAATGCTGGAGCGATTGGTTGGACACTGCAAAACCCCAAAACAGCACTCATACAGCAATATCTCTGACGGATGGTCGTATTTCTGAAAAAGAAGTGCGCGATTGAACACAGCCGACGAGGACAACGAGACATGTGACGTCACGATTCTCATCCCCTCTCCTCTTCGCTATGTCCCTTCGAGCAGGTGATCCGAAGCGAGGAGGAGAGAAGCGAGGCCGCTTCTCTTCATTCTCAACTGTTCAAGGAGAATCGTGATATCATATTCCTCGCTTGATCGCACCCTTTTTTTCGCAAAATAAGGCCATCCATGATATCCATGTTTGAGTGATGTTTTAGAGTTCATAGCATCCCGTTCAACACTTCCGCGGCCTTATTTTGCGAAATCTGCATTACTACGACGTCTAGTAACTGGTCACGACGAGAGCGCACATTGGCGCACTGGCGCCATATATCGAGTGACCCTCGAACACCTCCAATCTGAGTGTAACTAGACCTTAGCTTTTGCAGTATCCGAGAGATCAGATCTGCACAATGTTTACAAGAAACGGTTGCTTATAACGTTGCCTGATTAATTTAAGCGCACGGTGAAAGAGTGATGTGTAAAAATTAGGAAATCAATGCAGACCAGGAGTGTTCCGGGGGCACAGTCCCAATGCAGTCTGTCACGGTCAAACGCAAATGTGTGAACCAGTCTTTACGACTATAATTAGGTAATCCTCCATTGTCGTCAGACAGTCTAACCATAGCAGTGGTATGGTGCTTTCTCTGTTGTGCCGCAGAGTGTTCCTTGGATCGAGATTTTGCTGTCGCAGCCTGTGTGGATGTGTGCCTTAATCAAGTTCTGTAGCGCCTGGAGCTTTTACACATTGCTCACAGAACTGCCGAGCTACCTGGAGAATGTGCTTCACTTTAAGATTCAGAAGGTGAGCCTTTTCGAGTTCTCCGTAAATGTCTAGGGTAAGTGCTGTTTTTTTTTCGAGTCCAGAGCGCTACGCCACTCCTTGATTTAAAATCGAAATCAATTTGACAGAAGCTTTAATTTATTTTTTGCTGAGTGTTGCCACATGAACTTACTGTAAATGGGTTTAAATAAAAACAATGCTTGTGAATATCTTTTTCTTTTTTTAGCAACGTTAGATGATATTGTCAAACTGTTGTATCGACCATACCCGGGCTGCTTTGGTGGCTTCAAGGCAAAGCACCGGCCTACGGATCCCCAGTTGGCGGGTTTGAATCCCGTCCGAGTGTCTGCAAACTGACGGAGGCTTATTGCAGAAAAGGCGCTGTGTATTACCGATCTTTCAGTGTATGTCAAAGGATCCCTAAATGCTCCAAATTAATCCTTAGTCCTCTGCTGGGACGTGCCAGATGTCCTTCGTTGGTTCGGCGCATAAACCCCCAAATTTATATTTGACCATACACAACAACAGGTATGGACTTTTGGTAACAAGGTTTTTGAGAATACTCTACCTCCAGTGAACCTCAAATGTTGGAAAATATTTCCGCTAACGGAAGAGGTACCAACACCCAAATCTTTGTGATAGCTGCACTTTGTGCTCCTGTTGTACTGAGCGTTGTCAGTTCCTCTGGCAATTCACAACCAGAAGAAGCTTAGTTGCTTCACATGGTCAGTGCCTTTGCCTGCTTTGCCAATAGGTTTTATGTCTGATTCCTTTTGAAAACTTCTTTAGATTTTCTTAAAATCACTTTCTAAGCTGTTATATACTGTTATTCCCCGTAGACTCTCAAACTTCTGGCCAAACCGCTCCTGCGAAAGGTATTCATTGCACAGAAAAAAGGTGCCTTATGTTTTTTCTAAATTGTGCCGATTTAGTGATAATGCTTCACAGCGCACAAGATCAGACACACTTCTGACCGATTTAGTGGTTTTCGGTGATGCCCAAAACAGTTCCTATTAAAACCATTCCTTAAAATTTACTTATTAAACTTTAATTACTCAGAAGGAATTAGGAACCCAGCTATACCAAACTTTATTAACTTTCCTAAATAGTCCCCTGGGCCTATTTAGGAAAATTTGATGTGACTATGACATCAAACTTTTTGCCGTTAAGGCATACTTTTCAGAGGAGTGATTTGGCCAATGTTCCGTAAAACACCCTGGATATTAGGAACCTCTAAACTGGCAGTGTCTACTTTCCTGTGGAGTATGGGTGCAAATATGACCTGTTTCATTGGATGCAGTGGCAGTCAAGTTAATACATGAAAGGGCCTAGGCTATGCCGTTTTTTAGAGGCAGGATCAGTAATGAATCGTATTGGACATTGGATTGGATTGTAATGTTTCGATGTTGGCAGGGTTTCCAGACCAGAGGTAGAAAGGGTGGAGTGTGTAAAGCTGCGTCGAGCTTTTTTCTCGGTTTTTCTCCCGACTTCAGCGCTTTCTTCTGCAGAACGGGCTCTTCAACGCTGGCTTCTACTTGAGCCAGGGTGTGATGGAACTCGTGAGTTCCTACAGCGCAGACAGGATCATCGAAAGGCGTCTCCTCGGCGTCACTTCGACCAGGAAGGTGTTCCAGAGCATTAGTGAGGGCTGGCAGCTTTCTCAATCCCACCAGAGGAGTACTCACTAAAGTGGGCTGCCTTACCACCAAGCACGTCTCTGAGGAGTCACCTGTGAACTCATCATATGCAGTTGGTTTGAATTTCCACCAACTAATTCGCTGAAAAACTTGACAAAGTTTAGGATATAACCATACATGCCAACATGTTGCAACAAACAGACTTTGCTCTCTACCAGGTGTGGGCACTTCATGTGTACAGGAACTAGGTTTGTGGGATGTGAAGTTTATTCTCCACCGCGCATAAGCAGCGCCACTGCTATGGCACAACGTCGGCAGAACGCGTTGGACTATGGATTAACATGCGGCTCTGACGATCGCACGGCTGCAGGGGCACTGCCGTCACAGCGAATCTGGTTTCTGCACACGTGCAATGCTCACACCTGAGTAAAGTCCGCTTGTCTTGTAAACGGCTTGCTGGTGTTATACCAGTGGTGAACAGACAGACATGTAAAGAGCCTTGAAAAATAACTATTTTAAGTGTGACGTGGCAGATTTTGTTTATACGTGCTTTCATCTCACTTGGTAGTCACAGTGACTTCCTCTCGTCAAGTGATTACCCATTATGTTTCTTTATCGTGCGACCTCATTCGTGAAATAGCCACATTGTAAAATCTTGGTGGCACAAGGATGCCAAAATGAGAGCGGCTTTTAAAGCGTAGCTCTTAGGTGCCCTTTTCCGGCTTGAGCGCCGTCGGCTTAACTGCACGGTGCATTATGGGACATTTCCCATGATGACGTCGCACGTGACGTCATTCAAAATGCACTTATGCCTTCTCCCAGGTCGCAACCGCTTTCACACGTCCGATGTGAAGTAGTGCCGCAAATGCGCAACATTGCTGACGAGCAACATTTAAAAAAACAGATTTACGAAAAAAATAAAATTTTTTTTTCCCCAGGTTAGACTTGTGTTATTTTTTTTGTGTTCTAAAACCACGTCAGGGTTTGTAGGCCTCCAATATTTCAAGCAAAGTTTCATGCAACACACTGAGTGCTGTCAACTTGAAGCTGTATCTTTCTGCAGGCCTTCTGGGACAGGCGGTCATCTTCGTGTGCCTGGCCTCTGCAGGCTGCAACACTGTTCTCGCGTGCATACTCCTGTTTGTTGCATGCTCACTGGCCGGCGCCCACTCCGGCTGCGACAGCGTTCTGCCGATCGACTTGGCTCCGGAGTTTGCAGGCAAGCTGTTTGTTTGCCAGAAGGCAAGGATCGTGCCTTAAAGCCAGAGCTGCTGTCTGTGTCCGCCAAGCATTGAAGCTTCTTAGTTTTTGTTCGATTCCACGGAGTCAGCATCAAAATGAAATCACTATAGACCCTTTCCGTGTTTTTCATACGAAGCAGTCTCTCGCGCCCATAGAGACTTCCGGTCACTTCGCTTCGACAGGACTTTTGAACTTGTTTATGTCACAATTGTTTGGATGCTGAAGTGCGAAAGAACTGAAGAAGTTAAAGATTTAATGAGGTCCTCATGCTGCAGTATTTAACATAACAAGGTGACGGGTCGTCTTACGAGAGTACCGTAAAATCCCGAGAGATGCCCCACTCCCGAAAGGTGGCCCACCCCTACATTTTGCTTGATTTTATATATTTTCTTAAACACCGAAAGATAGCCCACTTTTAGTGATACTAGTGCTGGGATCCATGATGGCCTCGGCTCATAAATGCGGCTAGTTAGCTGCCGTGGGATGTAGCCGATCATTGATGACTGGGAAGCAGTCATCTTTACTTCGTTGCCCCTCGCCACGATAACAAGCTTGGAAGGGAAGCATGACCTAAAAATATAATGGTTTCAACTTTTCTTGATTGTACACTGAAACTTAGCCCACCACATATTTTCACCCGATTTCCTCTTGATTTCAGGTGGGCTATTTCTCGGGATTTTACGGTATTGAAAAATCTCCAACAGATCTCTTGCTAACCGATCCTCTAGCTGAGCACCTGGAAAATCTGTGAAGAAATATTCCGCAGACATTGCAAGGATGTGCTGCTACAGTGGGGATTGTTTTTTCTCTCATCTGACCGGAAGAAGTGTCTCCTTGCAACATCTTTGAGCCGTTCCATCTCAAATGTCCCAAATGTTGCGCTCGGCCATTTCCGATTTTTTTAAAGAAATTTTTTTGCTTTTTACCCCAGGAACTAACCTTTTCCTAAAAAATGATCGACAAAACTTTTTTTTTTTTTTTGTGGCTTGAGCGTGGTTTGAACTTCTAAAATGGGTTTAAAACTAGGCATCAATCAGTAATTTAGTAAAAATCAGATTTTTTTCGGCGAAAATTTCATAGGAACAGGTTAAAGGGATGCTGGATCAAAATTTGGATTTTGCAAAATAAGGCTGCAGAAGCGTTGAGTGGGGCGCTTTCGAACTCCAAAACATCACTCATACATCGATATCTCAAACAGATGGCTGTATTTTTGGAAAAAAAAGGGCGCGATCAAGCGAGGAATGTGACGTCACAATTCTTTTTGAGAAGCGGCCTCACTTCTCTCTTCTTCACTTTTGTTCACCTGCTGGAGGGGACGAAGCGAAGAGGAGAGGGAATGAGAATCGCAACGTCGCATGTCTCGTCGGCCGTGTTCTATATAACACACTTCTTTTCCAAAAATACGGCTGTCCGTTAGATATATCACTTTATAGTAAGTGATATTTTGGGGTTTTATAGCGTCCTGCCTATCGCTCCAGCCTTGTTTTGTGCGCGCCAAATTTCGGTTCAGTATCCCTTTTAAAGACCTTGGGGTAAAAAACCATGAATTTTCTTTAAAAAATTGAAAATGGTCAAGCGCAGCATCTCGGACATATGAGATGGAATGACCCATTTATACAAAAGGTCCTCCGTAGAATACCGCGCATCCGCCCCATTCCACATTAAGCGCCCATTACCAAATTTGTGAGATCTGAGAAAACACGCACAGTGCATTTATATGTGAAATTGATGACCGGGCAAGCGCCGATCCCCCATTTTTTTTTCGATTATCTCCAAAGTTTGAGTGGGCGCTTGCCCGGTATTTTACGGTATATAAAAATTTCAAAGTGAAGGAAAAAGAAAAAGTCTACAGCAACCTTTATTTATAAAGTTCTATTAACGCGTGGGACACAGTATTTAAGGAGTGGTCGCTTAAATTTATTTAGAAGACTTTAAACAATCGTCCCGGGGAGTGAAGAATATACTACCGTTTATTATTTGACATCATGACTTGACATTATGCGACACAATCACGTGACACTGTTACATCGTGCAACAGGGTCACGTGATGTGGCATCATATGACCTTGTGATAAATGGGACAAGGGATGACACAAGCACCTCTTTCATCTGAACTTTGTCGCCACTGACATGCTCTTCAGTGTATTTTTGGAGGCTTTGGGCACAGCATTGTGTATTCTTTTATGCATATCGATATATGCCATTCATGTCCCCTGAGAGATGGCCCATCCCGTTTTTTTGACCAATTATCCACAGGCCAAAAATTTCAAAACGTTGCCCACCCCCAAATTCCCGATGGATATCGCAGATGTCGGCGCGAATCGCATTAAATTGCACTGTCTGCGGTTTCGGTACATTTGACAAGCGAGTTCGTAGCGGGTTCTCGCACGTTCGTCGCACCATGGAACCCAAGTTTGCCATGTCCGCGTGCGATATCTGTTCCCCATGATGTGCGGGTTTGAAGCGGGTTTCCGCGTGCTCGTCGCACAGTGAAACACGAATCTACTGCGTCGGGGATTGCAGCGTCAGCTCCTGTGACACAGGAATTTGTATAGAGTTCCCGCGTCTTAATGACACCGTGAAATGCGATTCTGCCCTGACCATGATCTGCGTTACCAGTTCTCGTGTCATGTGGCTGATAGGAAGTGCCATAGTGTGTAGCAGTCATTTTTTTTACAAACTTTTGCTGTCTTGCTGTCTCGTCCCCAGAGATCGCCCACCTGATATACTTTACCATTTATCGCTTCAATATGGGTGGGCGTTCCTATGGGATTTTACGTATGGTAGGCATTGATTTTCTTCTAAAGCCACACAGAAGTTACCCGTAGACGGTAACACTTTTGGAATTGGAAAGTAACTCTTCTGGAAGGCAATAGAGACAATAGAAGATAGGCTGCAAATAATTATTTAGTGTCATTTTGTAGACCCAACAGGGAGCCATTTGTGGCAGCTTTTTCTAGGCTTTATGGCGGTGTTTGAGGTTTTCTAACCGTTTATCCTAGTGACTCTCTCCTACTTGCGGTACATCCTGCAGGTTCTGTGATGGGACTCGTGAACACCGTTGCTAGCACGGCCGGGATATTTGCCCCAATGCTTGTGGGCTACCTGACAGAAAACAATGTGAGTCTTTTATTATTTTTCACTCCTATCTTGCACAAAGTTATGCTAGAGTACAAAATTTGTACGTTCACTTGGGAGGGAGGGAGGGAGGGAGAGACAAATGCGAACAAAAAATCTTTCATTTTGTTGCGGGCATATTGGCGCATGTCATATTTTCCAGGCCACAATCTGCATTAGAAAATTTCAACAAAAAAAGTGAAAGCCGCTTACAACTCCCTGTAACGCCGAATTAGAGCGCAGCTCTTGAGGAGGAGGAGGGAAGGGCACTGGGGGGGGGGTTAGACTAACCAGGGGGGGGGATCACTTGACCTTGGGGGGTCACGTGACCTTGGGGGTCACGTGACCCCAATGCCGATGATGTCATCACTGACGTCACTGATGATGTCATCAGTGACGATGACGATGCGGCTACCGATGACGTCATTAGTGACGTCACTGATGACTTCACCAGTGATGATGACAATTACGATGCGAACGTCGGTGACGTCATCAGTGACGTCGCTGACGACGTCATCAGTGATGATGACGATGACGATGCGGATGCCGGTGACGACATCAGTGACGTCACTGATGACGTCATCAGTGATGATGACGATGACGATGCGGATGTTGGTAACGTCACCGGCATCCACATCGTCATCGTCATCATCACTGATGACGTCACCGGCATCCACATCGTCATCGTCATCACTGATGACGTCACCGGCATCCACATCGTCATCGTCATCATCACTGATGACGTCACCGGCATCCGCATCGTCATCGTCATCATCACTGATGACGTCATCATCACTGATGACGTCACCGGCATCCACATCGTCATCGTCATTATCACTGATGACGTCACCGGCATCCACATCGTCATCGTCACTGATGACGTTACCGGCATCCACATCGTCATCGTCATCATCACTGATGACGTCACCGGCATCCGCATCGTCATCGTCATCATCACTGATGATGACGTCATCAGTGATGATGACGATGACTATGTGGATGCCGGTGACGTCATCAGTGTCGATGACGTCATCGGGGGATCCCGCGACATCGGCGGGGGTCACGTGACCTCGGGGGGTCACGTGACCTCGAGGAGGGGGTCACGTGACCTCAGGGGAGTCACGTGACCTCAGGGGAGTCACGTGACCTCAGGGGAGTCACGTGACTTCAGGAGAGTCACGTGACTTCGGGGGTCACGTGACCTCGGGGGGTCACGTGCCCCCCACGAAGTCACGGGACCCCGGTGGGGGGCTCGCGCGGTGCATTATGGGACATTTCCCATGATGCACCGCGCGGTTACGCCGACGCCGACGCCGACGGCGACGCCGCTCAAGCCGGAAACGGGCCCCTAAGAGCTGCGCTCTAAAACAAACGTTTTAGTCGACACATGGTGCGCATCCGGTGCTTGCACAGGTGTGCACGATGGGGGGGGGCAAGCATGCCATGACTCCCCCAGTGATTCGAGAAGAGTGCAAATTTGGAAAGGCTCCATTTTTTTGTATAATGGAACATAAATATAACCTTGCTGAATTTGTGCCCCTCCGGAGCCATTGGGGGGGGGGGGGGGGGGGGCGCAAACATGCTATGGCACCCCCGCCTGCCCTAATGGCTCCGGAGAGTTGCAAGTTCAGCAAGGTTCTATTTTTCTTACAACAAAAATAGAATCTTGCTGAATTTGCACCCTACCGGAGCGATTGGGGGGGGTGAAGCATGCTATGACACCCCCTAATGGCTTAAGAGGGGTGCAAATTTAGTAAGGTGCTACTTTTGTTGTGTAACACAACAAAAATACACCTTTCTGAATTTTCACCCCTCCAGAGGCATTAGGATGTGCCAAAGCACGCTTGCCCCCTCCTCCTCTGTGCAAGCGTATGAGTGCACAGTCCATATCTCAGAAAACTCCTCATATAAAGCGCACCTTGAAAAATGCCCACTCTATTAGGACGTACAGAAGCTTGTATCATGCAGAAATCGTCACCTGTCATTCACAAAAATGTCTTTGTATCTCATTGCACTGAGCTATCTTGGAAAAAGAAATCCTCGTACAGTCTGCACCGTACAGGGTACTTCCGAGTGCTATTCGAGTCAAAAAAATTGCACGAGTAAACTACTAACTGCAGTGCATCAAAACTCTTCACAGAGGTATTTTTAGGTGGTGAATTTATCATAGTTAAATTTCATGAGTGTGAGTTTCAAGCAAAAAAACTTAATCCTAAAATATTCTGTTTTTTTTTCTTTTGCACAGGGAGCAAAATGGTAAAAACCGTCCGGTCGACGCCGCTGCTCACAGATGGTATCACACACGCTCAGATCTCTGCTTTAGGCTGTTTAGCTTAGAGCACATTTTTGCTTTATGTGGTGTCATCTTTGAGCAGGAGCATAGATGGACTGTTTTTACTACGTATTTTTCTCCCTGTACATAGGGGGAAAAAAATTCATTTTTTAAGCTTAAGTTTTTTTGCTTGAAACTCACACTCATGAAATTTCAGTATGATGAATTCGCACAGAGAGGAAGACCGGACGGTCTTCTTCTATGTGCCTTAAGTTTTCTTGCTTGAAACTCACACTTGTGAAATTTGAGTATGATAAATTTGCACAGGGAGGAAGACCGGATGGCCTTCTTCTTTGTGCATAGAAAAAAAAAAAATTTATTATGCTTCACTTTTATTCTTTGAAGCCCTCACTATAGTCCGCCGACTATGCAGCGAGCAAGTCGTCTAGATCTTGCGCAGGGGTTGCGGTGACGTCAGAACGACGCTGTGCTCCGATTGGCTTTGATTGAAAGGGTAGTGGGTAGACCTCAATGCTAGATGGCTTGAGGTCTACCCACTACAGCGTAGACCACTTACAACGTAACCGCTTATAGTGCAGGACCGGGTATAACGCGGTTTTTTTAAACCACCGGTTCACCTCCCATAGAACTCCATGTAATTACATACCGCTTAAAATGCAGGCGCGCGAAGGGAAATACCGGTTATAGTGCGGTTTTTGGCACAGCCCGCCGACCGCGCCGACGACCGGAGCAGCGAGCTCGCTTCCCTGTGCGACTCTAGATAACGGCGCTGACGGCGCGAGCCGCAAACTGCACTCGCGGGGCAAGGAGGTTGCTCGAAAACGCGGGGAGAAGCGAAGAGAGAGGCTTCAGTTGCCATAGCGACGGAGGGACGCACGCACGAGTCGTTCACGTGTGTTCGTCCCTCCGCTGCGTTGGAAACAAAGAAACAAACAACCGCAACGACAGACCAATCGCAGGTCGAGAAGAAGTGTTTGCGCCTCTCCCCTTTCCCCCCAACCTCTATTACAACGCTTCTCCTCCTCCTCCGGTCGCGGGCCGGCTGCTTCTATTCCACAAACATGGCGTCGGTTGTGATCATCGTCGTAGACGGCGTGCATCTTATCGTTCTGCGTAAAAGCGCTATCCTTGACTCTGAATTTTCGTTGTGTGTCGCTATGATAACCCAGCACGTACTAGAAGGAAAGATCCACCTACTCGTGCGGCGATGTCGTGGCGGCGCTCTCAAGACGGCAGAAACGCCCATGTTGTCGTGTTTGTTTACTTCGACTACAGTGGTGATTTCTAAGCATTTGTGTCCTCGAACATCGCCCGGATTTCTTATTTGGCGCATTTCATGCGTGTGCTCAAGTTCAAGGTATTACTGGCGCGTACCGTATGAAGGATGCGAATTTTCACGCGTTTTCATCTCCGGAGAAAAGTGATTAGGGTTAGCAATCCTGAACGCTCGCAACGTCCGTCCGCAACCCACGACGCCGTTAAAAGGCTGCGCCAGGCAAAAGCCGCTAATTTCTTTTAAAATGTGTGACACACTTGAGACATAACTGTACTAGTCTATTGAAATAAAGACTTTCCTCAAACTAAGCTTATTTTTTCATCTAACATAAAATAAATTATTTTACAAAGGTAAGTTGTCTCATGGCATGTATTTTGGCTTGAAAAATTGAAGTTTTGGTTATAGTGCGGTACCGCTTATAGTGCGGATTTTCGCGACTCCCGAGACATACGTTATATGCGGTCTACACTGTATCTTTTTTTCAATCAGCCAATGAGAGCTTGGAGTTCAGACATCACCGCAATCCATGTAAAAAGCAGACAAACTTTCGTTCCACATATTCTGGAAAATACGGTAGTTCCTTGGGGCTCTGAAATCATAGTAAGCCTGAAAGGCTTCGTATACTGTACCCGAAACCAAGACGTAGGTTTCTTCGGAGTGCCAATCCGGGGTCCCATCACGCAGGAGAGTCTGGAGCGGTGGGACACTGTCTTCTACGTGTCGGCCGCCATCAACCTGTTTGGAGGCGTGGTTTTCCTCATCTTTGGTACGGCCAAGGTGCAACCATGGGCCCACCCGCAAACCGAAGTGGTTCCGGACACGGATCCATTGATTCCTTCGATCAATGACGATCCGGGGCACGGCGCCGCTTCCTCGAACGACGACGCCTCCTCGTTGGAGAAACGTGCCTGAAAGCGCGCTCCGAGTTTCGCCCGAAATCGACGCCGTGTGCAGTGCACACACTGCCGTTTCATGCAGTGCACGTGCCACAATGTCCCGGCATGCAATATGCGATTCCCTAAAGGCTGCTTCACACGTTGGCATTTGCGCGCAATTGAGCCTGTCGCATTCTCTCGTGGCCGCTTAATGCACTGAAGCCGAATACATCACTGGGGGAATACGGGCCACTCTGCTCGCTTGCATTAGATGGAGCAACGGCGGCATTGAAGCCTTCATCGTGGCTTGGCCGCTCCGGCCGCCGACTTCTTTCCGCTCTTTCTGGCCGCGTTGTCTCCATATACCTCTCCCTCCGGACCACGGGGCCGCCCAGCAACCCCGATTTGAGAGAGCCGGGGAACGTGGACGTGAATGGCAACCACGATGCGATATAACACCGATGTAAACAAAAAGCACACGACATGAGTGTAGCCAGGTTAGCACCAACGTGAGGCGTGATTACGGCTAATCAAACTCGTCAACACCCTTGCAGTAATTAACGTCTCCGGCAGCTTCGAAGCTGCTTTACGAAATATCGAAAGCCTGCTCAGGTATTTTACTGTTATGCCCGCTTATCGGGTCTGTTACAAGTTGCCTGTGAGTAGCATGTGTCGTGCCTAATTCAGAGTTGGTAGAACTGAACAAGACATTAAGCGCACGCTGCATATATGTACGTGGTAATTCAATAAAAGCTAATTTTAAAGTTTCTTTTACACTAAAAAGAAATTGTCAGGAACGCCACGACTGAACAGCGCGCGTACCAACTATGCGGCGGATAGCAGAGACGCCGACCCCAGAGATGGCTTTGGTTACCAGCCTATTACAGGAGAAAAATCACGATGCTGCGACACACCAAGCCATTCAAACGTCCCAGATCCTGTCTGCGCCTAGCTTATGGTGTTCAAGGGGAGCGGACCGCTCCCCTTGAAAAATACTAGTAAAGTATTTGCCGGAGCCATCTTCTGGGCAGCCCTCGAACATTTCTGACCCGCCTATATGCTTTTATCATTTTTTATGTGTCGTTCCTTTACCTTGGGCTTGAAAAAATTCCAACAATGTTGTAAGTATTTCTTTCTCGGAGACAGTTGATGCGGCAAATACCGCAAAACCTTCAGCCCATGGTCGGAGAGATCAACAAGGGGTGTGATTTTGGTCAAGGCGAGAAAGAGAGAGTTCTCGATTTCTGATTGGACGTGGTGCTGCAACTTGCGTGGAATCGACCAATAAAAATTTTTTTGACCCTTGCACGAGTTCAGAATTGTGCAAAATTTTGGCAAGACAGTCTCACCAACTCCCAAATAGTGTGAAAGGTCTTGCGGCCTCTGACGTGCTTGGCCTTAGCAGTACTTGTTCATCTACTGGTCGTCGTGAGCTTCTGAACAGCAACAAAACAACTTGAAGTCTTCAAAAGAAGCGTAAGTTGGTTATGGCTTTCGACGTGAAATAGCAGACAGTCTCGATTTCGGCCCTCGTCCGATCTCGCTCCGCCGCAGTGTCCGGTGCGCAGCAGACAACAGACTTTTTTTCAGTCCGTTATCAGACGCCCATACCGTGTTTTCTCGTTTTTTTTCTGTCCGCAAACAACGCTATGTAGCAGCCTAACCGCATTCTTTGCTCACGTTAGTAGATGAACCCTCTACGAACGCTAACTCTTTCTCCGCGAGAGGCAAATTAGATCTCGCTCTCTGCTCGCGGTGACCATAATCAGACCCCTGTGGATGCTCCGCCTCGAGCACGAGCTACCTCACTTCGATGACACATTGTCACACATGCAGCCATATGCTGGTGGAAGGCAACAAGTGCATTCTGGAGGCCTGTCACGTGTAGTATCCTAGTTATAATTGCTGTTGCTCAAGGTGGCTGAAAGTGCAGGGCGAGTGGTGCCCCCTACAAACAACAATTATAACTAAAATACTACATCACCGACTATATAGTTATAGCACACAGGTTGGAAGCGTTCCTGGTCTGCCCCAATAGATGGTTCCATCTTGTCAGTGTGTTCAGCAGTTACACGAGAATGCAATGTCTTTAAGCACACTCAAACACCAACATGCAAGCCAACTTTAGCACGCAACGCACAAACAGAGTCACCGTCTGGCATCGGAACATTGAATTCCTCGTCTTCCGTGTGTCTCGGAGATCCATGAGACACTCTCGTGAACCGAAATACGCTGAGCATTGATTGAAGCGACCCATTTTTTTAGATTACGCTCACCTCGAGCGTAATCTTTTTGAGATTATGCTCAGACCTGGTGGTGGGAAACTCGGCCAGGTTGTCCAGTCTAGTCATTCAGTTGTTGGGTGTGTCGAAACTTGTCAGCTAGAGGATACATATTGGCAATAATTCTGTAGTCACTGACGTCACGCAGGGCGTGTCTTGTCTCGAGCATCTCGTTATCGCTCCTTGGCCAATGGAAGGTGGCATTAATCGATAACAGCTCTTAAGAACAAATCACGAAGCGAGAAGCACGAACATAATGGGCCACGTCCCATGCTTAAACTGCATGCGACTGTAGTTCGCGACTTTTGGGGTAGTTTTGATTCGGTGCGTGCACAGGGGTGCCTCTTGTTGGCAACGCTGTGCAGTGTTCCTCTGCTTTGGCTGTGACAAATGTCTGTGATGTTCGGTGTTTTAAAACTTGAAGGTCGAAAACTTTACACATTTCTTTACCACTTCATTTCACATTTCTTTACCACTTCAATTTTCCTTCAAATCTCACATCATTGCCATAAGAGGGATCGCTTATCTCTTCAAAGTTCGGTCAGGACAACGTGTCGTTCTGCATCTGGGTCACGACAAAAGCCACTGTTCGGTTTTCAATTTGGATCGTACAGTCGACTTCCGTTCATTCAACCTTGATGGGACACGTGAAACTGGGTCAAATTATCCAAAAGTCTAATTAAAAGATGTGCGGGAAATTCTGAATATCCAGCACTTTAGATCAGGTGGGCTAACGTTTTTATAATGAGCCACCTCACACCGCTGCCCGGCAATAGCAGCGGCCGTGTATGTCCTTCACGCATTCGGTGTCGGCGGCGGTAAGCGGTGGCCGGTGCTGCCGGCACTGGCGCCATTGCAACCCCTCTGCTCTGCATCGGTGTTGCAATGGTTGCTTTGTGTGGAGACCTGGCCGTGTCCTGTGTCTCAACATGTGCTCTTTTTCTCACTCTCCCCAATTCGGCGCGCGATTCAAAATTTGAAAAACTGGTTTTGTCGCCGATGGGCACTGCCAGTCGTGCTGTTAGGTAACTTGCCCACCACGTAATTCGGGGCAAAAAGGCCTGTTTTTGTGCGTCACGCATAGCCAGTCAGACTTGTAATTTGGCCACTGCTCTCTAGGTAAAATTAACCAATATTTGGTATTCCAAGATCGAAATAATAAGTGTTAGAGCGCAGCTCTTAGGTGCCAGTTTCCGGCTTGAGCGGCATTGCTGTCGGCGTAACCTTGAGGTCACGTGACCCCCCCCCCCCCCCCCCCCCCGAGGCCACATGACCCCCCCCCCCCCCCCCAAGAACATGTGATCCTCAGTACCCTTCCCTCCTCCTCAAGAGCTGCGCTCTAATTCTGCGTTACAGGGTGTTGTAAACGGCTTTTTTTTTTTTTTTTCATCTCTAGAAATATATGGGCTTTTGCCACTCTTTGAGCAAGGTCAAATTAATCGTTAAGTTGAATTAACCGAAGTTAAATCAACACAAGTTGACTGTAGTACTTTTGCTTCTTAGCGGAAAGAGGGGTTGTGTTGTTGTCCATGCTCCTTAATAAAGTACAGTTAAAGGTATAAATTGCCCCTTGTTCAAATATGGTAGAAAAAAAAGCCCCTTCATGTGCTTCTTTTAACAAGTGGCCAAGTGTGCCTGTATAGTTCTTAGATGAAAATGGCGGGGCACGGTTTTCTGAATGAACATTTTGTGTGTTTAAAAAAAATTTACATCCACAAACAAGAGTTTATAAGATTTGCAGAAAAGGTGTGTAAGTGTGAAATAACGAAACTTGCACACAAATTGAATGAAATACCTGTTTAATAAGAAATGAAATTTAGATAAAAAGTTATTTCCTGGCAAACCTTTTTTTTTTTTTTCCTATTACCCACATTTGCTCCTTTTTTTGCTTGCAACCTGAAGGATGATTATCAGGAGGTGTGTCGGCCTCTGCTTTTCCTGCAGAGGGTGCGATGGCGTCAAAGCACCGAGCTGTTGTTGGAGTCCTAGTGGGCTGACGTAAAGGATAGCTGCTTTTCTCATCGCTCCTCCCACAGACAGAGCAGTGGAGTCAAGGACAAGCGTTCAGGCACCGAACACTGATGTCAACTTCTTGCAATGACTGTCTTACCTTCTCTACGACTTTCGGAAATCTACTGGGTTGTTACTAACAATGATTGGACTTAAAGGGGCCCTGCAATCATATTTAAGCGTCTACCTTTTATGCGGTTTCCACGTCTCTTGGGGTTCGAGCAAGCCAGCGGGCACGGAAAGAGTAGCTAAATATCAGTGCGCCATATTTTAACCGGACGACGCGGAAACCTCCTCCACCGACGAGGGCGACCCGCGGTACCGAAGGCGCGCAAAATGTGACGTCTTTGGTCCTGGGCTTACTACTGGTCAGAGCCAATAAAAACTTCTTTTTGGTCGAAATACAAAATATAAGTGGCGCGAACCGTTTCAATTATTTATAAAAGTAGTTTTTGTTTACTATTATAGATGAAAAAAAGAAAGAAATGCAGTTTATAAAGTACGGAAACGAGAAATGACCCGCCGCCATACCCGCCGCCAAGCGGTGGAAAAGGCGGCGCATACTAGAAAGGAGTAGTGGGATAAGGCGCCGGCACGGAAAGGTCCCGGATGTACGCGGTGACGCTGCAGTCATATGGACAGGAGGATCCGACCGGCTCCGAGCGTTCCGAAGGCCTTCAGCGAGAGGCTTTGTCTTGTGGTTTGGCCATTTCGCAGTATGGCAGCGCGAAGTGGCTCCCATTCTGAACTGATCTTTAACCCGTGTTTGCTGTCGTTTGTGGCCAATGAAGTGTCATGCCGAATTAGCGTTTAATCACGCAGCAAACGCAATGAAAGCCGCTTTGGCTGCCTGCAGCATACAGCCTATCCAGAACATGCTTTAGTGGCGCCCTCTGGCGCCGTCGACACAGAGTGAGGCGGCCGTGAGCGCTCGATGAGCTCACTATTCCTCCTCTAGTTCACGGCCACTCAAGCCAGGACCTACGACGTCATGAAGGAGGTTATTTTTTGCTCGTTTTTGTAATTCTAAATTGCTTATAACTTTTAAAAGAAAGCGAATTTCGCGAAAAGAAAAGTTTCACTAAATTACTACGTTCAGTGCGCTCAGGTTCGGTGCAAATTAAAAAACAATAAAAAATCCTTGCAGGGCCCCTTTAACTATCGAGAGAGGGTTGAGGGTATACCCTGAAGGGT